>NW_020447308.1:1905262-1963074 GCF_003343035.1 Apteryx rowi | reverse complement strand
GGGGGGGGGGCCCTGATAGATTTGAGGCTTGCTGAGAACATTAAACTGCTTTGTCATGATACCATTACCTATGCCAGTTCTGAGCAGTTCCCTTGGGTCCTGCAGTCAGTAAAAGGAAGCGAAGAGGAATTTTCTAGCAGCCTTGTGCTTTCATCAGAGCCACTTCCCATAGCGTAGCTCGCTTTCCCTATCTGTGACTCGGCAAAGGCTCTGCAAACAACCCACTCAGCCTGGGTGGAAACATCCCACAGCAGACTGTTGCATTAGTGTTAGTCATCAAGGCAATATAAAAATACTACGTTATTTTCATTCATGGAATGAATTTGAGTCATTCTGTATTACTGTTACTAAGCAATATTTAACGTGTCAACTAAGAGGTAGGAGTCGGAGGAGCCGCTTCCAGAGCCAAGCAGGCCGTGTTCTCACTGGTGGGAATCACAGAGACCAGTAGGTTGAGTGATGCTGCAGGTTGAGATTTAGTTTGGGGATTTTTTTCTCCCCGCCAGTAAAACATGTTATGGATTTAGGCTGGATGATTCTGAGGGAAATATAGCATCTCTTCAGGATTAAAGAACTTTGAAGAACAGAGGCTGAACTTCTTAGGCAGACTGAGTCCTTCTGAAGTAAAGAAGTGGCGATTCTGAGAGGAAAGACAGGTTAAAAGCTTCTGTTTGCATTTGCTGAAGGGGAGATAGCACGAAGTGGCAGCCCTCTCTGAGCAAACACCATGGCAACATGTTCGTGTCCACGCTTGCGCYAGACGCGTTAAGCTGAGCATCAGGCACTCTGGAAGAGCAGTGGAAAGTGAATGAAACTTTGTTTTCACAAAGGAGAGACAAACCCTAGTTACACAGGAGAGAGATGAGAGGTAAGGGTGTGCAAAGGGTACTTCTTTCCAAGAAAGTCAGCTCTTGAAGTTAGGAGTTTTTCCACTGACTTTAGTAGATCCAGCCAGGTCCCATGCTGAGCTGGGTTGGCAAAGGCCATCTGCTCCACTGCTTGTGGCTAAGAATCGCACTGTTTCCATAGCGTGACTGAATCTCAGTGTTGGTCAGGGGCTGTATTGATTGAAGATGTTTATTTTAAGATGCTGAAGATGCCCAACTGCCTCTGGAAGKCTTAGGCTCCTCTGGAAGGTCCCAAGCCATGTGCCATAAGTTAATGAGTGCTTGGAGGGAAGCGGCAGCTGCTTGGTGGAAAACAAGACCCACCTCGCCAGTTATTCATGGTCTTTAAAACTAACCCGAATGCTTGGTTTGATACGCAGTTGCTGTTGCAAATGTGAGGCAATGTTTACCTCTACAGAAGTTGCTGTAYGTGATCTAAAGTATCTAGATAAATATTCTATAGCTATATTTAGTTAAGATTTTAAGAGCACTTGATGTGACTCATTAATAGTATATATATGAATATTTTTTTAATGGTAGGAATTAGTTTAAAACATAGTTTTAAGAATTTGGATCATTGGGTTGAAGTAGGTCTAGGAGTCCATTGGAGAAGAAAAAGCCATTAACCACTACATGAATGTTTTACTTTAATGTTCTCTGTATCTTACACTGCAGAATTAATCTGATTGCGACTGTAACGTGTCTTAGTATTTGCTGCTGTTTTGTGTTGCATAGTCAGGCTTGCTTTGTTCAAGAGTTTTTTAAAGGCATATTTTGTTACAGAAAATGAAAAGAAACATTTTTATAGATATCTGCCTGCAGCTCAGCTCACTGCTTGCAAAATCCTCTAACTAGTACCAGAGTCAAACAGAGCAAGCAAATTAGAGGCTGTCCTCTTTGTGCATGCTGTGCTGTGGAAGAAGAACCCTGCACAGAACCGCAGCTTCTTTACTCTAACCACAGCGCTGTCAGTGGAGGTTTCATTTGAGAAGCCAGAAGTTAGCGTACCATGCTTGCTGGTAGAATCAAGTCAGAAGTGCACAGATAGCTTTGGTTTTGTTTTTCTTTTTTCCCTGGCAGATGTGGAGATGACTGCAAACACTCATCTAGAAGGCTAACTTGTGCACATGTCAATGCTTATTCTACACCCAAACTGACTTGTAGAAGTGTAACAAGCACTAATGCATTTGAATAACTTTCCTCTAATTCACTGTATGTGCTATAATCTCTGCAGGGTTGTGGGCTATGGTTTTCATTGAAAGTTTTTTCTTTTGTTAAAGGAGTTTTTGCATGAGTTATCAGGACCATGCATTTCATTTTGTGAAAGTGCTTGAACTTTGTTTAAGAAAAAATGTTTAAGAGAATTTGTCATTGTGACCAAAACTTCTTTTTTAAGAAAAATTGGTAAGACAAGTTTGAATGGACATCTTGTGTTTCAGTAGAAACTGCCATCATTAAACATGTTCTTGAAACTCCCCTTTGTTGAGTGTTGTGTTCAGGGAGGGAACAGGGACAGGGCTGTTGCTTGTTGAAGTCCAGCCAATTTGAGAGCCTTGTGTGATCCTTCGTTGCAGAGGGCTGTCAGTACCTGCAGTGCAAGACCTTGGCTGGTGAGCCCCAGCCAGACCAGCAGCATGCGACAAGGTGGGGAGACTGCTTTTCACAGCATGGAAGAAAAATACGTTTAGTCACACTAAGTCCCCATCAAGAAGCTACGCTTACTTCTCCATCCAACAGGCAAAAGACTCTGCGATAGGGAAGATACCTCAGTAYGCACAGCCACATCTGCATTATTTGGAGCCCACAGGCCTGCTCCATTTTCCCAGACTGCAAGTCAAGTGCAGCAAGCCAAGCCACATCCCCTCCCCAGGGGACCTAGACTCCCTTCCAGTGCAGTCTCATATGCCACAAGCTTCCCTGTCTCTGAAGCAGTTTTGCCTTCTGACTTTCAGGACATGGTCAGACACTAAAGTGCTTTTGAGATRAGGTGCACATCTGCAGTTACTGGCTATCAGAGATATGGATCAGGGCAATCCAAGGCTCATTTGGTTTGTGTGTCATGGTCATTTTAGCTGYACTCTGCCCAACTCATCTGATGTGCAGACACTCACCTAGACCTTGGAGCAGAGCAAGGGTTGTCTGTTGAGGACGCACAGATCCACTACTCCTTGCATGAATCGGCTCTGCCTCTTCCCTCTCCCATATACCACATGATCATCCCTGCCATGATGTCTTCATCTCTTATTTGATAAAAACTCAGTAATAGTTTTAAGAGTAATTGTGTGCCATAGACAGAGGGCAACTGCTGTCTAGCTGGTGCCTTTTAAATTATGTCCTGCCGGTAAAGGGAAGCTAAACTTAATTCAGAATAAACTTATCAAAAAGGTATCAGGCTTCAGCCATGAACCATGACAGGTCAGCTGTTGTGCAACAAAGCTGGTCTTTGTAGGGAGTTCAAGATCCATCAAGGTGAGCACCAGTCTAATGCTGGCGGAGCAGTGGTTGAACATGACAGCCTCCCTTCGCTCAGCGTAGGCTGCAAAAGTGAGGGCACCATGTAATGAAGAGGCAGCACCTGCARTCTCTGGGTGGACTTGAATTCTTGTCAGAAAAAAAATGAGGGGATTAGAAGGGAAATGGAAGACAAATGATCATAAAACTGGAATAAATTATAAGCTAAGTAACAGCCAGAGAGATTGAGCTTGATAAAGACATTTGTGGCAGAGGCCTGGGCAGAAAAGGAAAGGCTCAGTTTAGCTCTCTGAATTTTGAGATGAGGGTAGCTTGAAGTTACAACTAAGAAGCTTGTGCAGCAAAGATTCTTTAAGAAGTGTCCCACTCTCTTCCCCTGCCTTTTTTTAAATGGTCCTTTTAAAGGGTTATTTCTCTGATATTTAGAGTTCTGCATGAGCCTGAGTGTAACACATCTTTTCCTTTCTCCTCTAGGTGTCTGCTGCTCTTATTACCAAACCCTGTCCATACACAAGTGAGAGGCTAACTGAACAGATCTGTCAAATATGCGTTTAAAACCTGTGAGGGGGTGTCTTTCTTGCATCTTGCAGTGCCAATGATCCGTGGATTCTTTGATATTGATAACTACAAAATTATCAGTGATGTCAGGCAAGTGCTATCAAAGAGACATTAGCATAACACTAAGATGATCTGAATTATGCCTGGCAATGAGCTCTATTAGAGTATGAAGCAGTAGCAGCTCTAATTGCTTGAGACCAAGTAGTTTGTAACTAGGCTGCACAAAACATCATTGAGGATAGTTCATCTCCCTGTCAGCTGGCAATTACCAATTTCTAAGAGACCAGAAACCCTTCTAGCTCTGGTTTCTAACAGACATACGCTCCTCTGAGCTCAGTCAACTGAGTTCCCAGTTGGCTTGCTTTTCTAGTGACCATGTGTTTGTGGCATGTTAAATGAGTTGAATTTAATTCAAAACAGCGCTTCCATTTCATGAAAAACAACTGYTCCCCTTAAGAAAACAGTATGGAAGGAGTGACCATTGCTTTTAAAGCTAAAAAGCAAGTGGTCTTAAAATCCAGATGCAGTTCTTTATAGCTTATGAAACAAAGTTAGTTTCTAAGCTTCCCCCCCTGCTGTTTTCTCGTAAGCCATCTTGTTCGCTCACCTCCCTTCACACCGGGGGACCCTGGCAGCACACGAGAGCCTGTGTACTTTGGTTAAAGTTTCCTTCATCCAACTCAGAGGAGAGAAACCACTTTGGCTGCAGAAAGGATGAGGCAGAGGAAGGCTGGTCCTGAGGGGCTTTCACAGATGAAATCAAGCCAACTCTWCGTGCAGAGGCACTCAGAGGCAGCGTCCCCTGCGAAGCTTCAACTAGCATGCTCTGCAGTAGGCAGAGTGGAGATTTGAGAGATGAAAAGGGATAAAGATTAGTTAACCGGCTGCACCATTTTAGCCTGGTTGAGTTGGTTCACCTTTCAAGGCTTGTGTGGAAGGTAATGCATACTCCATACCCAAAGCTCTCCCTGACTCCCCTGGGTTTCTTGCATTGGCTCCTTCTAAATAAGGAAATTCAATGTGCATGTTGTTATTCTGGCCTAGCAACAGTTTAGTGACAGGACCATTTTGTCCTTGATACATTCAAAGGGCTGAATGAGCCAGTTTGGTCATCTGACCTCTATTAGGCAGCACAGAACATTTTTGGAGACTCTCTGCCAACTCTAACAACGTTCAATTAAATAATTGTGGCAGTGTTCCCACTATACATCCAGGTGGAAAAGCAACTTGCTCCAGGCAATGAGAAAGCAGAAGTGGACCTCTCTCCTCAAAACTTGCTGGCTCTGCTCTTCAACTGGTAGTTTCAGGGGTATGGTCCTTGCCAGGTAACAAGCATCTTTGATCACTCTGAGTCTGTTAGAGGAGATACAAAGGGACCTAGGTTGACTCAGCTGTTCCTCATCAGCTCTGATGACAGCCCAGAATAATCACTGTGCTTCTGAAGAGCAAAATAAAGTGCTTCAATCATCATCAGTTCCTTGAGGCATCACTTCTAAAACCTTTGCCCCCAAGCTGTTTTTCACCCCCCCATGAGTTCCCAGACTGCCTCTGCCTCGATACAGATATATTTAGCTGAAGAAAAGCTCTTCTTTATAGACACTTTTCTCTTCTCCTGCCCTCAGTTCATAAAGGTTTAGCTCAGGTCAAGAACATTTGACATTTTCCACTTCATTTCTGCTTGGCAGTCAGCAGAAATGTCTCAGCAGTGCCTTTTGGTCAGTGTCTGAAATTATCCAGCTCTCTCCCCCTCTCCTAGCTTAAGGACTCCTAAGGTGCAGCTCCTGGTGCTGTCTAGATGTTTTCTCAGGTAAAAGGGAAAAATAGTCTATTTAAGTAATTTCCCATTTTCTTTCCTTGATTTGATAGAGTTTGTTGGGTAGGACCAATTCTTCTCATTTATGGGAAGAAATGCTATCAGAGCTCTGAAGTGATCAGAGCGTTCCCTGCCCTTCTTCCCCACCACATTAATGCAGGCAGTCCACTAGCTCTAACATTTCTGCCACAAACTTTCCAGCTATTTTATTCCCGTTCCCAATTGCTATGAGTTACCTGTAGCTGTGGATTAGCAATGCCTCGGAGGACAAAGCAAAGGAGAAATAAGCCCATTTCTTTTGGGCTAAACAGTCAAAATACTGTTGCAACAACTGCAGGATGGTCTTATCAGAAAAGCAGGTGCCTGCCATCACTGCTGGGATGCTCAGGTGCCACTAGTCTCCAGGGCTGACTCATTGTCACAAACCCACCACGCTGACAGCAGCCACATGCCCAGCCTGCGCCTGCGGGACCCRGTGAGTAACCATCCCCAGTGCAGGGCAGCTATCCAATACTCAAGCTCTAACCCCATCCCTGAAACCACCACAGGCTTCGGCGTGGAGCCTGCAGATGTGGGATGAGGAGGCCGTGCCACTCAATAAATCGAAGCTGTAAATCGAATCGCTCAGCAATGGCATTCTCCATGGTGCCTGCCTGCTGCGTCTGTGGCCTGTGCTGCACAGCAATGCACGTTACCCCTCGTTACCCATGACATACTTGCTTCCCCTGCCACGCAGCTCACGGATCACCCTTTGACCAAGACAGCTTTGTAGCAAGCAAACTTAAACACGATTTAATTTGAGGTTCCAGTCTGAGTGGCTGTAGTTAAAAGTCAGATCTATTTGAGTAGGATTAGCATTCCTGAAGCCTGCTAGGCTTAAATAAAATGATAATTATTACCACTCAGGTTGCTTATGGAGTGGGTGAGGTTGTCACTGAAGAGCTGCTATTCATTGAGCTGTTCAGATGAACAACTTACTTTGTCCCTATGTGTGTAAGTAGCATTTTTAAATCATGTATTTACAGCACATTGTTTGCTAGTGTTTGAGGAAAGAAGTGATTTGCTTTTAACATAATCACTATCAGAAGTAAATTATTCAGCATTCATTACTTGGAAGTTATAAAGGGAATTGGAATTTCTTTTAGTTTCTTCCTCTTTCTTATAATGGATACACAAGCTGGAGGGCACACTTTTATGCTCCTGTAGTCAAAGCTTTGTAGAATTGACTAATAATCTATTTTGCATATTTATAAACACTTTATTATTTATTAATGGAACATTTCAGGAGTAAATTTATAATTCTGCCCTGCAATCCCAGCCTTCATAGAAAAACGGTTGCTTATGTCAAAGAGTTTGAAGTAAGAGCTGGCATAACAAAGAAACAAGTGACAATAGCTCATTAGTGGGAAAGCAAACTGGGAAGAGCTTTTTGCAAGAATGAATACATACACACACGCAAGATTTAAAAAAAAAAAAAAACACAACAAAAAACCCACTAAATGTCAAAAACAGAACACAAAACTCAGGATATATCAATTCCCTGCTCTGCTTGTTAGAAAACACACAACAGCATAGCGTGGCCCAACAGAAAAGCGCTGGTCCAACACACCCTGCACTCTCTGGATTGCCATTACTGCACTCAGCCACTTGATCTCCAGATATTTTAAGCTTCAAGAATTTGAACAGAGTCCTGACACCCTCCTTGGTGGATTCAAGCCTGAACACTAGCATCAGATCTCCCATCACCTCTCCCTGTTCCATTCTGCCAATGCTGGAAATCACAGACCGCTCATCTGTTGCCAGAATCAGAGCTGAATTTTGCAGACACCCCCACACTGCCCAGGGTGGTACCAAACTGCTCAGAGACTCATGCCAGCAGCAAACRAGTGCGCACACTGATATAGTTTCTGATACTATCATTATTTCATTTAAAGATARAAACAAAACACCTTCAAGGTATTCAGAAAAAAAGCTCTAACTCACCTGTCTCTAGGAAGTCCCTGRAGATCCATCCCTGCTAAGAGCACTGAGTTTCCTCTGGCTTCCTCAAGCTCTTTGCTGTTGAAGCAACTCCCACACCCCTTGCACCACTTATGCTGATCATGCCRCTTGTGCCCTTTATAATTTTCTGGTCTTGACCAGCATCCCATCAGGTCACCAAATTGCTACCAGGTGACTTCCTTGCTAAAGAGACCCCTCCTACCCCAGCTCTCACGTGCCAGACTTAGTTTATTGTTAGAGTAATTGCCTTTGTATTGATACAGATTTAACTCAGGCTTTTCACAGTGTYTAATATACGCCCTTGTGCTTTAGAGTTTCACTGTGAGGTGGAGGAGAAGGCTCAGTCAGGAGGACATGAGGATGTAGATCGGGAGCAGAGTTGGCAGCTTGCATAAAGATGAAGCCGGCGGGCTGAGGGTTTTGGAGTTATGCAAATTCCTCAAATCGCAGCTTGTTAGCTGCAAAGCTGTCATAGCTATCCCAGTGCTCGCACTGCGGCTGTGCTTCCCACCTGGGGCACAGGTGGAACATGTGGTTTTGGAGAACAATGTGTCCAGTCCAGAACTTTGCAACATAAGGCAAAACCCTCCACCAACTTCAGAGAGGTGTTGCATTCATTTCCTAGCCCTAGAAGATGCTTTCTCCTGGTTACTTCCAGCCATAACGTGAATGACACTTCCTACGCCAGTGACAGGGCAGCATTATTCAGTCATTGCAGATGGACTTGGCATCCCTACCCGCTGCCCAGCCAGCAGCTTTCTGTGAGGCTGAGCTTTTGGATCCTGCCAGCCCGCTCAGCCTGGGCTATGGAAAGGACCTCCCAGAGCTCCGTCTCATAACCCACGCTTCACAGGTTGGCCAGGACATAGGCATCCTGCAGTAGTTCAGAGGGCCACAGGCTTTCAAGAAACCTCGTGTCAAAGGCCCAGGAACTGCATCCAGCTCTCTTTGATACCGAGCTGGCAAGCAGGGAGTGTGCAGTGAGGGCTCTCTCGGTAAGGGAAGAGGTGATTAATGAGCCTGGCTCGTGAAAGCTTGGACACAGAACTGAGGAGACCTGCCGGGCTCTTCAACAGCAGAACAGGCAGATGGGTGCAAGGTGAGTGTCCTCCCATCAGGAAGAGCTGCTGTGCAATTTACTCTGTGCCAGAGGCATCAAGAGGCTGCTGCCTTTGTGGGGCAAAAGCCTCTGGAAGGTGACATTTCCGCCATTCATTTTGTTTTATTTCTCTGAGAGGAACTGAAAACATTTGGGGTTTTCTTTGATTTAAATTTCACAGGAAGCTGAGCAAACCAACTGTGCCATGCGTGCTGACAGGGAGCAGGTGGGAAAGAACAGAAGCAGAAGAGAGAAGGTGAAGCGAGTTGCAGTTCAGCAGYGTACCCAAGCGTAGCAACACATCATTTACGCCATTTAATTGTTTCTTGCAACTCAGATAATGTGGAAGGCATTAATAATAATACCAACTTCTTTATGTTCCTTTTTGATGTGCTATCTAAAAAGCTGAAATCCGAGGAAGGACATTACAAATCCAGCATTTTGGGCTTCCTTCGGCATTTTGTTTTTTTATAGAACTTGAAAATATTTCAGTGAAGCCTATTAAGGCCTACATAAATGTGTGCAAACAGAGGAAACCTGCATGCAGCATACAACTAGTGTGTCTTTAGCAGGGGCATTAGTCAGCAGTYGCAGTAATGCAGCACTGAACTTTGCACCCCACTTTTTTGACCCCCCCCCCCCAAAAAAATGTGTGTCCCACTCTGGTCAGAGACCAAGAACCCTTGTTACCTTTAATGGAAGGCAGCTACTCTTATTTAGCACAGAGCAAACCAGGCCCTGTTCGTTTAGACACCTTGTTGTGATGGAGGTAGAAAGTGCATGGGACTAATCTTAATCTACAGCCTTGTCTATCATGAAGGTCAGCTCAGACCTAGCTGCTACACATTTAACATGGTCAATACATTAAATCATCTCACCTCTGTGGATCCATTTATCTCTTCACTACGTTCTCCTGGCCAGCTGTCAATGGAGCGTGCTGAAACGCGGCGTGGCACTTCTGAGTGCCCAGGAGTTTTACACTTTCGTGTAGTGAAGTTTGCATYAGGCTCCAGTGAGGTGTGTACTGACCATGAGTGAAAGAAGGAGAAACGGTTACTGCCAGAAATACAGCCAGCGTTAGGTGAGGTGCTGCTGAGAGAGCGGAGAAGGTTGAGGTGGATTTAAGGCACTGTCAGTTCCCGGCCAAGGAACCCTTATTTTGTTCTCGTTACATGGATCACTGTTTTGCTTTTTCTGCTTCACCCCCACAGCAATAAAAAGCCAGAGGGATGGATCCTGCTCTCATTTCCACCAATACAAATGTGGAGTTATTTCACTGATTTCAAGAATATCAATGCTGCGTGAATACAAGGCAGGCTGATTTTCTTTTCATCCAGGTGCAGAGAAGAGAGACGCGCTTGAGATATTGTAATGGCATTGAGGATGGTGGATAAGGGGTTGCATGAAAGTTATTCACATGAGATGTGGGGACTGGCATGACTCAGCTTCCTTTTCTTCTGGAATAGGTCTGTAGCCTGTAAAGTTTACACTGTCAGTGCATGTTTACACTCACTGCTGCTATGAGTTTTCCTGACACTTGCTGGGGAAAGCAGACTCACTGAGGAGATAAAACTCAATACAACAGCAGCCTGGAGCAATAGCAGGTGAGAAAATCCTCTTTCACACGAGACAAGAGGCTAAGCTGAGATTTCACAGTTTGCTGAGACATGGCCTTTGCAATGACCTACATCTGTATATGATATATGGGACCAAAACATAAACAAGACTTGATGAATGAGCTTGTGTACTAGCAGAAGCGGTGTGTAGTTTCCAGGCAAGGTTCTATATCAAAGTACCACTGGGCTGGACTGAACTTGACCCTAAGTGCTGGGATCGGTGTTGCACTAAGTGTACTACTCTTAAATCAAACAGAGGCACTTGACCTATTTCCCTTCAGCTGATAAAGAAATGGAATCAGTGACAAATATGGCTCTCCAAATAGCCCCCAAAAGATTTTGAAGGGAAGACGACCACAGCTAGAGAAGCATTCCTGGATATTTTGTCCAATGCACCCAATTCGTGAAATGACTGTTAAAGAGAGAATTGGGGCCGTCTGAGTTCCCCAGCTCTTTAAGGGTGCTTGGTGAAGCAGGCTGTCCCTGATGCCATGCTGTCTTGTATTGAAGACGTGCTCTGGGTGAACACCATTATCCTTTCATATGTCAGTGTGGCTTTCAGAGGTCACCCAGCACAGCTATATGACCTAGATGGCTGCTGTTAGCTGTTACATGCCTTCCCCATGGTATGCAGGCACCAGGAATGACAGCTTTTCCATGCCTTGTCCCCAGAGTGCACAAGGATGCCTCTCTTTCCTCTTTTCCCCTCTTCTCATCCCATTTCTTCTCCTTCAGACCGTTTCATCTTTTCCTGCTTCTTGTTTCACTTGTGGAAGGGGCTGTTAATCAATAGCCTAGCACCGTTCTAAACATCCTCGCAAATCTGAGAAATGAACAGGCGTGTGAGGGCTTTTCCTGTTTCCCTGTGCTTGAAATCCAGTTGGTATCATTCATATTTTCTCAAGTCTAAAGATACTCTAGGTATTGAGGTGACATGATGGATGGCGTGAAGACAAGGTCTGAAGGGAGCAGTGAAATTGATACCTCTTGTGGAAAATGAAAAAAGCACATGAAACACTCTGGGTGTTTCTTTATTCACAAAAAAGCACCTGCCAGATTCCTCCCCCCACCCATGGGAAACAAGTAGAAAGCTGGAGTGAAAATGTGCCTCCAGTGAARCCAGTGGCAAAACTGCTGCCCATTTCAGCAGAGCCAGGACTTCCTGGCTGGAGCTCGGCTCCCTCCTCTCACAGCTGCAATCTGCTCACACCTCTGCTAGGTAGCTGCTGCTCATCAGCCAGACTTTCATTTGTTCCACTGCTGCCAACTCATCCAAAACATGGCTCTAGCTCTGACGTGCAGGCAGCTCTCAGTTTTCAGGCCTGATTTCCAAGGTCAGGGAATTAGTGAATTTTTATGGTGATATTGCAGCCTTTCCATACTCATTTTGCCAGCCCCGTGCTCTGAGATTCACATATTAGAAAGACATTAACAGTGAAAACATTCTTTTTTTTCATCTATCCTTCTCCTCTAAAGCAAAAATACACATGCTCACAGAGGGTCCTGGGTGAATGACACCTTTACGCAGAGGCTGAGCTGTGCTGTTTGCTTGGGCTGTGCATCGGTACACCCACGTGTACAAGACATGGCTGATTTATATAGCTTCTGCTTATGCACTTCCCTTCTTGAGTACCCAGGTGAGACAGAGCATTCAGGTGCGTATTCTAGAGTCAGTTTGGAGCTAGAAAACGTCAACGCTGGCAAAAGGAGCTTATCTGGAGCTGTGAATCCAGGCCACTTCAAAGATCAGTGACCTACATTTCCCAGGCTTGAAACTGCAGCATAAATTAACAGTTGTGCTCCTGAGATGGGGGAAATCAGTCTCAAAGGTAAGATTAGGGAGGGAGATGGTCCATTTTTGAGAAAATTGAGATGCATTTGACTGGCAGTGGAAATACAGGGAGTTTGTAAGCCAGTGTTGTACTGAAAGGGGTGTGAGCACCTCTGAGTGGATATCTGATAAGGAATCAAGGATTTCTGTGTGTTGGTTAAAGAAGATATAGCTGAAGGCATGCAATCGTGGACCTACCATACTGTCATCCTTTCAGCAACAGATCTCCAAGGCTCACTAACACACAGAAGTTAAATGGCTTGTCCTTGGTCAAGCAGGAAATTTCTTAGCAGAGCAAAGAAGTGACCCATCATCTCTTGCAAGGGAGCACAAAACAATGAGTTCTGCTTTCCTCTCCGAGTTGCAGGTTCAGATTTTCATTCCGCCTATTGCCTGCAAGCCTGTATTCTGCAGTGTTGCCATCCCTGCCCCACCTCAGACTCTCAAGCATGCAAAAGCCAAAAGGCTGACTTAAAAGGATTTTAAAAGATCACAAATCCAGCTTGGTCTGTTGATTTGTTGGTACTTCATTGGGTTTTGTATTTGCCTATCTTTTAATTYGAACATTTCAGTGGATACCTGTTTGCAAACTTCTCCCCACACCCTGCTGCCTGCAAAGTCTTCTATTTATTTTTTTGAAAATGAAGACTGAGCATGGACTCAAATTCAGGAGCTGGAGGTGGGGCAAAAACACCCTTCACAGCACTGTGAGATTCCCAGGAGGATCGTGAGCACCCTCCCTACCACTATATCCTGCTAGCAGCGCGTCTTGCCTGCGCCTCGCCAGGATTTCTCATTCCCAGTCATCTGTGGAGGTGTCCGCAGATCTGCCGGCGCCCAGGCTGAGCAGAGCCTCCTGGGGGCCTATTTGGTGTTGGAGAGCTCTCACCCGCTGGACTTCAGGCTCTGCAGAGGTTAAGTGCCAGGGCACAGGCAGTCTCCTGGCAGGTTTGTGCAACTAGCCTCCTTTTTTAAATCCCCAGCAGCCTGCATGCTGCTACCTTTGTGTAACCTGCATGTTCTTATCAGTCTTTTTTGCAATTATGATGGCAAAAGCTTTAGTGGGGGATCAAGTGTTAGAAACCCTGTTCACCTGTCTTTGACACAAACGAAAGGGTTATTAGTATAATAAATATTTTACCTTGTTTTTTTAAACCTCAGTGCAGAATGTTTTGTAGAATTTGAGTGCAAATCTGGACCCTGTGGCTTCTGTCAAAATACTAAATACTGACCTCTCTACTTGCCTCCCTTCTGACATTGTTAATGATAATAATCATTCCCCCCCACAGCTTATAATCCTCTTTGCAAAATGCTCCGCAGCGTGCCGATCTGAGCCTCCTCGGCCCCGCATATTCAGCAGTCATTTGTATCAATTCAGCACGGACAAGGAAATGACCCGGTGGGACTTTGAACTGCTATAAACGACCACGTAAGATGGAGGCTGGCAGAGATGAGCCCACGCTGCCGAGAGACGGCGTAACCAGTTAGGGAAACGTGGTCAGCTCTRAGTTGGGTGTAGCTGCTGCTCTTCGGCGTGGATGTGATACAGCAGCGCCTGGTGCAAAGACGGGAAGGAAAACACACTTAATCATGGCTGGCAGAGTGCCATTTCTAGATCAAGAATCTCTCCTGAATGCCTGCCTTAACCTTTCATATATACTAGTTTGCTTTTATTTAACATGTGCAAAAACTCATCCAGTTACTGTGTTATAGACACACCAAAGCAAGCAGAACCTGCAGGTGATTAGCCTGACCCCCCCCCCGCGTGAAATACTGATTTATTTTGTAAATCTATCCTTTCTTGATGTGCAGGTGCTAAGTCTCAGTTCATTTCATGTTCTTTAAAATCAGCTCAGAAGTGATGGGTCCCCTCAGACTAATACTAAAGTAATCATTGCAGTAGCTCTGGGACAGCCTTCATGATGGGCCCAGATTAATCAGGTATCAACAACAGTGCAAATTCAACCTCGCAAGAGAATGGCAAAACCTTGTATGCTCTCTCGTATAACAGTAACAGGGAGCTTTTTTTTAAGGTTCTCCAGCAATCTGTCTCCAAGAGCTTTAACAAGACAGGCTATTGCTGGTCTCCTCCTTTAGCAAATGAAGAACTGCAGCAGAGATGCTAAATTATCTCATGTTCACACGCATTTTAAGGCCTGCCTGGTAGAACCAGTAAAAAATTTCCCATTAAATGTATTTTTGATGAGAATTTCAATTTTTCATGCTTGAAATTTTTCATGGGAGAAGCTTGATTTTTGCAGACATTCTTTACTGAGGGAAAAAAAACAACAACAAAAACAAAAACCAAACCATATCAAGGTGATCCACGTTGCAAATTTCAGGCGTGTTTATCTAACAGGCAAGACATCCCGTGGACCCATCAGCCCCCCTAGTAAAGTGGCCTGGTTTGTAGAGGAGCAGAAGGGCAAATTACAGCCAAACTGTAATTCTGGCGAGACATTTCAACAACACAGGTGAGTGTCAGACAGGCTGAAAGCTTTTCAGTCTTTCTAAATCCCTGTGTGCGTGTGCGTTTGGGCAGCTTTCTGCTCTGTGAAAATTGTGGCTTTCGTCTTCATTCGCAAAGAAAGCAAATGCTGAGATATTGCAGTTCTCTGCAGCTGGAAATGCTCTTC
Source organism: Apteryx rowi (assembly GCF_003343035.1). Lineage (NCBI taxonomy): Eukaryota > Metazoa > Chordata > Aves > Apterygiformes > Apterygidae > Apteryx > Apteryx rowi. The sequence goes on along the minus strand of NW_020447308.1, from coordinate 1,948,161 downwards.
TGTCTGGTGGTAGGATGGGATTAAGACCGCAGAGGCACATACCACACCAATTTTCCTGCTCCCAGGTCCTATCACTCCTGCAACAAGTCCCTGCTCTTTGAAAAGTAAAATCTGATTTCTGCGTCTTGCCTCAAAGTTTTGAGCTGTCCAAATGTGCAGCTTTGTGATAACTACGGAGGTCTCCGAAAGGAAACRGCTTTTCCTTGCAGTCTGTGCACACTAGGAGATTGCTAGTCCAGGTCCTTTGGTACAGGCTTTCCCCATTTCTTCCTCCTGGTTTATTACGGCGCTGCCGCAAGACTTCATTCTTTTTTTTATGAAATGCATTGCAGTCCATTTACCAGCACATTGCAAAATCTTATCATAAATAATTAAAACTACAGCTGCCAAAATAAATGGACGAAGTCCATTTTGGCAATGCTACGAAATATTATCCTACCATCCTGGGGGGATGGGGGGGAGAGTGGTTTTTCTGTTGCTGTTGCATGTGTACAGCTTGGAGACTCGCAGCGTCTCGTAATCAGCAGCGAGTTTCCCCGTCATTAGTTCAAATTAGAGAGGCTCTGATGACAAGTGAATGGCAACACCTCCAGCGCCTAATGGCCGAGGAAGTTTCAGCATGACTCTTTGCACTGGTGGAGCAGAATGGTTTATTTTGCCCCAATTTCTGAAGAGGAACAGGGACAAAATAGTTATATAAGGCTGCATTCAGCGGGAGCCCTCGGCGCTGCTGGAGTGTCTCACAGGTCATTTCATCCTGACCCGTGGCTCCCCACGTATGAAAAGCAGGAAAATCTGGACCTTGCTGAGTGCCGTGCCCCATCCRCTTGTGACCTGCGCGTCCTGCTCCGGCCGGTGGGGCTCGCTGCTGCTGTGGGTGACAGGGCTTCCCCCCAAAACCTGCGAGGCAAGGGCAGAGTCGCCCGCAGCAAACAGCGTGTGTTGAGCGGCATGGGCAAAGCCTTGCTGTCCTCGTGGGAGGAAGGTCTGGAGCCTGCGGGCGAGCACGTGACTTCGGTGGGAAAATCAGAAATCACAGAGAGAAGCGGCAAACTCTTGGGGTGTGAAGAGGGGGCAATCTCCACATGCTGCTCACACTACTGCCTCCCCAGTGCCACTTCACCACCTTTGGTCTTCACTTCAGACTTACCTTTTCTTTTCTCCCACCAAATTAGAGCTAGGGAAACCTTTTTTTTCCTTACTTGAAGTGCCATATTTTTTGGAAATAAATACACGTCTGTTTGGATGAACCTATTGACATAACTTGGGCAGGGAGGCTTCAAAATGTGCACAACAAGCAAATTTCCTTAGAGCCCACCAGGCCCRAGGTGGCAGCAGTTTCCATCGATGCCCTGCTGAAAACTTCCTGGTGGGGTTCAGCTAACGTGTCCTCTGCTCTCCATCTCACCCACGGCCATCGGAGCACTGGGGAAGACCGTCCATGCGAACTGGCTAGAGGTGAGGTGCTGAGGTCCCAGCAGAGCTCCCGAGGTCTCCTGAGTCTCTTAGTAGCCCGCAATGAAGAGCCATTTCACAGGTCTACATGTCTCAGTGGAAACCTGAATACTCCAAATGGCAATAGGAGGGAAACACGCTCTCCCAGCTGCGAGTCCCTCCTGGCTGCAGAAGGYGGCCCATGCTGTTCGTGTTCCTGCAGGCACTGGTAGAGGCCAAACTGATGAGAACAACAGAGCAACGGAAACAGCAACCAGGCAAGCTGCAACTCATCCAAGACCTTGGTTTCTCTCCCAGCCATCGGGCTTACCCCAAGGAGACTTTCCCACACTGATTTTTGACAGTTAAGGTCCTGACCTGGGAGCTGCAGCCAYGGGGCTGATAAAAACGTGTGTGGGATTTTCATGCAAGTTGTACCTGAAGCTGTGATATGGGCTCAGGAAAATGTAAAAGCTGAGCTCTGCAGGGATGGGGAGGAGCAGTGCCGTGAACTTGCACAACTTTTTTCACCAGCCATATGTATGTGGGGTTTTTGAAGTCACAGCTCTTGAACTTGAGATTGATATGCTCAGCTTTCATTAATACAACAAAAGCTAAGAGTTTCTAGGCCTTATGGTTACAGGGGAAAAAAGCCTGGAAAAAAATGACCCTGAGAACCAGAGAAAAATAACAAAATTAAAAATAGATAGCATACAGAAGGATTCCCACAGGTATTATTCCAAAATAATTCTGTAATTTGGGAGGAAGGTTGAACTCACAGGTTACCGGTCCCAGAGCTGCAGTGAAAACAAAGCTTGTTCTCCCTTCCCCAAGAGACAGGCGCATCCTGAAACAACTGGAGCCTTTCGTGGATATTTGCCCTTTCCTCTAACCTCCAGGCTACATCCAGTGTAAGACTGCCCACCCTGGAAGCAAGGAAAGGGAGCCCAGGTTTATCCCTAGACCTCAGCTTAGGGACACAGACACATACTGCGTTTGATTGCAATAGCAGAGGTGCAACCATTGCCCTTCTCACAGTAAATTTGCCCCAGCTGTGTTTGAGCACTTGGCTAAATGATTTACAGAAATACAGGGCACCTCCCTTCATTGAACACCAAGCTATATTTTTAAGTGCCTGGCTTTAGCTATGGAAATGATGATTAAAACTCTCCATGCCTCTGTTTTCCTTATCTGCGAAGTGGGGATAATCATATTTGCTCACAAGTACAAATCACACCSAGTCCTCCATCTGAGAAGGGAGTGCGTGTTTCTCAGAGAGCCTCAGGCACTGGAAGTACAAGTCCCAGTGAAAATCAGTTTGCAATTAGTCTTAGATGATTTTACAAATGATTTTCTCTCCTTATCTTCCTTCTGGAGCAGGTGGTCTCATTTCCTGCACATAACTACTCCCTTCGCTCAGGAACAGCAGCCTTTGCTTGCAAATATTTTCCCCAGCTGCTGCCTGGTTGCCAAGTAAGCCTTTCCCAAGGTCCACAAACCCAGGGCCGGACCCGTGTCTCTCYGCGCACTGGGCTCCTCATGTGCCTCTCCAGAACGAGCCTCCCAGGTTCTTGTTTCTGGGGCGAGGGCTAGATGCTGGYGGCTTCTCGGCTGGAGCATCCCAAATGCTGGCTGCGCTTTATTTTCTCTCCCTTCAAGGATTTGGCTGAGCCCTTCAGGTCGCTTTYAAATGCCAGCTCCTCTGGGACTTGTTAAAGTGCTTCATCAGTGCCCATCTTCCTCTGCAGGGATGACCTTTAACTCATCTCTGCTGTTGCTACCTGACTTGGATCACCCCAGAAGAAAGGTTGCCATGGTGATTTCATATTCAGCTCAACCAAAAAATCTAGCTTCTGTATCTTATTAAATRCTCCCTTTAGAGGACCCTACGCGTGAAGAGCCAAGGCTAGGGGTTGCMTGCATTCGTTGAGCCGAGGAGCTTGATCACCGGGAGTATCCCTGCTGGCCAGTGTAGCTGTTACCCCTTTGCAGTGCCCAAGATTTTTTTCCACGTTAGGGTAAAAGCTCAGGGTTTTAACCTATTAATATTACTATGAAAACACTTCTCCTCAAAATGTCAATCTGCCTTTTCAAGGGGACTTTTCTCAGCTCTAATCTAAACTGCGCTGTCAAATGTCAGGAGTGGATGTTTAATGAGGATCAGTTGGAAGCCCTAATTGGATGGGTATTCAATGGGCTTTTCTTTTTTTTTTTCAGTTGTTGTTTTATCCTTGGGACTCTGTTTTCACAGARATTCTCATTAAATTTTAGAAGCTAATCTCCTTTTAAACTACAAGYTCAGTGAACCTTGGTCCTCGGGGGCTGCTTGGACCATGACTGTTGTCAGCTTTCATTGAATTCACCTGGAAGGTGGAGAGAACCCCCATGTGGGATGCTTCCACAGGAGCAACGAGGACCATTTTGGGGACTAGTCAGTTCTTTTTCTGCAAAAGGATGACCAAGTATTTCTCACAGTAAAAACTAAGGTCTAAAGGCAACAAGGTCGTGAGAGTGATGGAGATAGAGAAGGACGAGTCATGAGGGGCTGGATGGGCTCAGCGTGTGGGTCATGTGCCAGGGCTCCCTGTACCCCTGAGAAGTGGGAAGACACATGGGCATGAGCAAGGGGTCCAGCTCCCAAGGATATCTATTACACTTATCTTTAGAAGGATTGGGCATCTGCAGCAGTAAGCAGCAAAGCCCCAGTCCCTTCCAAAAACGTGAACTACCCCAAGCTTATATAACCCCTTTAAAATAGACAGTGATAATTCCTACACACCCTGCAGCAGCCTCTCTGGGCCTCATTAACTCCCTTCCATCACGCRCCAGCGTTTCCCTCCCGTGGGCACGCTGTCTCTCTCGGAGGCAACAGGTGCAGCAGAAAACGGTTTGAAGGCATCTGTCACTGAGCATRCCATGCACCGTGCTGTATCATCTTGGAAATTAAAGCTGAACCCTCTCCGAGCCATCCCCAGATCATCCCAGTCCAAGTCCCAATGTCCCCTGCCTCCCGCCTCCTGGCGTGTGGTTTTGCTCACCACCTCCTGGCTTGGATGACATTGCTGGCAGSCAGATGTGCCCAGGGAGGAAGCAGCCACCGTGCTGCTCTCCTTGGCTGTGCAGAGGTCCCCCTGCCCTTCACTGTGCCGTGCAACGCATGCTTCCWCAGGGAAAAACCTCTCCAAAAGCATTTATTTCCCCATATGAATTCAATGTCCTGAACACTTTTTTATAAACAATCCTTTGATTTTCTCCCCCCCACCAACCAAAATTATAGCAGATGATTTTTAAAACATTCTGGTTTTCTATAGCCACGCTTYTATTGCTTTTTTAATCAAAACCTTGTGAGGACCATAAAAGACACATCACAGATGCAAGTGTTTCCATGCCCTGTTTCACATTAAAAAATCATAAATAACAGAGCACCCCCTACAGCACATCCTTTCTGCACCCTTTACCCTGCAGTACATTAAGGAATCCACATTTTTAATAGACCTTTTGGCTAGGAAATGGCTTCTATTCCAACACACATGTAACACCTTCTCTCCATCCCTAATTGCATTTCATTTAACACATGCAATTACCAAAACGACTTCTTCCAAAAATAAACCACAGGATGTTCAGAGCCGCCTGGCTTCTCAGCTGGTTTTCAGCCAAGAAATGTGTGCCCTCCTGCTCTCTCCTGGAAAGCCCAGGAGCAGGCTGGCATCCTTGTAATTCTGCCCCTCCCATAAAAACGCAAAAAAGGATGCAGTGAAACCCATACCCAAGGCAGGCGAGACACAGAGGTTACAAATCATAATGTCTGCTCACTCATTTCTAGGMATTTGTTACGGTGTCTTAAGTCAGCAACCTCAACAACTCCCCTGGTCTCCAGCCAGGAATAAAAGCGCTGAAGGAAATCAGGCCACAGTAATTTCCCCAAACCACAGAGCTAACATGCATGGTAATTAATTCTTTTAGTGGAGAGAGGTTTTCTAGCTGCTATGAAGTCTCCCAGGGGCTGACACAATAGCACATCTTGGCCGTCAGGCTGCCATCCCATGACTTTAATCATGTGTCCCACACGAGTCTACAGAAAAATTCAACMGAAATTTTCCAGCATGGTGCCTGAAATTAAGCTGCTAAGGTCCATACTTCAAAATGCAGATGTGGCCTGCTGAGGCAGTGGATGAAATTGTGATGCCGCTGACTCAACAGAAGTTGCCTCTTGACTTCAGTGGGGTCAAGACATGCCCCACCATGCACTGACTTCTCAGTGCAAGGACTGGTATTGCATGCTAGGACCTGGAGTCTTTTGGGGCTATCATCTGTTTTAAAGACCAGGGTCTTTGAAAAAACATCGTGGAGTCCAGGGCTTGTGGATAATACAGCCCTTGCTGGAATGAAGTTCATTTGTCCTAGAGCTGTCTTCTTTATGGAAGAACTGCAAGAGTCCTTTCTCCAGCTTCCTTGAATTTGTCATTGAAGGTTTCCCAAATTATACTTGCAAATCTCTTTAAATCTGATCACAGATGGAGCATAAATGCAATGTTATTGAAGATGAAGGACATCATAGTTTACTTTCTGGGGAATAAAACATTGAGATAATTTGATACAGAATAACTAAGATGATTTTTGTTTTGCTTTTTTTTTAGACATGTTTCCTTCAAAGATTCCATCCACAACAGAACATTCAGCCACCCCCATAACTAATTATTATTTTGTAGCAAGTAAAATCAAACAAGAGACAAATGACTGTTGTTTAGTGCCATTAGTTTCAATGGCTTTACACAATATTTGAGTCATTGGCTCCCCTCTTGCTTTGGAGGAATCCCAAATCTGGATGAATCTACTTGCATTATAAACCATCCGTGGGGCCAGGCCAGGCCTGCCTAACAGATGGTGGTCCATATGCTTTGGCTCTGCACCCATATGGAACGCTAATATGCAATCCAGGAATAGACCATGCCATTTCTCCTCTTTCCTAAGTAATCTCAAATCCAAAGACTTTTTCAGACATAAGCCGAGTTAAGCATGTTCATCTGGAACCTGTACAGCAAGAAACTACAGGACTGATGGTCCAAGCATAATATTTTCCTTGCTCTGAGGCTCCTACTGGAGCCTAAATTGCAACATTTTCTAGAAAGCAGCATGTCAGGCTTTCCAGAGTGCTAGTTAAAAAACCCATTACATTCCTATAATGTGCTTTGACCTTTTCTGCCTGGGTCATGCAAGAACACAGAGTACTTCATCGGCCCTTGCTGGAGGAATTTACCCACACAACCGAACCAGAAATTAGCTGGGGACAAATTTCACAATAAGCAGAAGGTTTTATTTGCTGGAGGCACAGGATTACTATCGGAAAGCCAGCCACCATTCAACATAGAGGGACTTAACTGTTATCCCTGGCTGTACTCCTCCAGCGAAGCCAGCAGTTTGCTCTGGCTAGGCACTTTGGGTGAGAAAACTTCCCCCCATTTGGTTTTAGCAGTTCAAGGACACTGTTTGTCCTGGTGCCTAATCCTTGCTCAAACTCTGTGTTTTTCTTGTCAATATAGTGTAGTGAGTGATACAAGCAGATCCTGCTTTGCGTGCGTGAGTGGCTTGGTGGCCTATAGGTGCCTGTCACAAAATATTTAATGAACGAGAACATTTTTTTTTTTATTATTGTATTGCATTGTATTGTATTTGTCTATAATCCCCAAATCCTGCTGACTGCCTTCCTGCACCCACCAGGCAGAGGCCAGGAGGAGAGCAGACCCCTCCGGCTGCCCTGCAGCCCAGCCGCGAGGGGCTGCCCGTGTGGTGCATAGCAGTGTCCCCGCTCCTTTCCCGCGGCAATGCGGGGTGGCCCCACTCTTGGGAGCTCCTGTGGGTGCTGGGCCGGATGAGCGTCCTGGCTGCTGCTGGTGTTCCCATCCCGGCGTGTTGGGYGCCCCGTTGCCACGGGCGTTTGGAACCACATCTGCAGCTGGTGCTGCCCAGGGAGCCTGCAGGTAGGGCTGGGTGCTGGGGATGGGGGGTCACCGAGTGCTTCTACCATTTTCAGCAGGGCCGTGAGCTGCTTTTGGGCACCCTTCGCCTCTGAAAGGGAGAGGAGGTGGCACTTAGTGAAGTTTTTCTGAGGCTTAGTGGAGAGGTTGCAGAAATGGGGTGAGGAAAGTGGCTGAACAAAGATGCAGCCCACAGGGAAGCCTGGMGTCTCAAGCTCTGTTTCATCGGAAAGGGGAGGAGGCTACGGGGAAACCCAGCCAGGTTGTGCATGTTTGCTCCTCTTCCTGACCTCACACGTTGCCAGCTTTTGGGAATGTATGTAGTTATTTGGTTGGGCTGTTTTAGGGCCTCACTGTTACCAAAGATGCAGGGGAACTTCAAGACTCCCTGCTGGAAAGCGTTCCCTAGCAAAGACGATAACAGCGGTGGTAGCAGGGCACGTTAAATGCCACTTATCGGGAACGCTGGGGTGCTTTGAGCAGAACCAAAGATGTAAAACGAAGTGCGAAGCATCAGCCATGAAGAGAAACCCACCTTTCCCTGGCACATACCTATTAACAGCTAGAGGAGGTCACTGCTGGCCTGTGCCTCACTTTGTCGTTGGCCTAAGATGTTAAATTAGAATAATTTTGGCAGGTTAAACACCATACAGTGCTGTGCTCTCTGTAGGCTTTCTCCATGCTCATTCCTCTGCTGACAAAGTGGGAAATATTTCTGTCCGTGGTGTTACTTCATGTTTATTCTCAGCTCATGCTCAGGGTTGTGAGAGCATGGCTGTGGGAAGGGTTCCCCAGGAGTTGATTGCGAAACTTGTAAAAGTACTTGTAGATTTACTTAYAGATGATGTTAAGCAGCTAAATGTAGGCTGCCTTCAGCTGGATTAGGAATGTAATTGGCATGTGACAGCTTTCCCTGGGCACTGGGCTAGGTTTGATGGGGCTGAAGAGGAGATATTCCCAGCTGGAAAAGGAGCTTATTTCAGAATGCCTTGATGTCGCTAATGCTGGGAGAGAAATACGTCCTCTTGAGAGGATGAMGATTTTTTGGTTATCACTCAGGCCTCTCTCTGGGGTCTTTCTCAGTCATTTCTTGGCATACATGTGTAATGCTCTAAYGTGCTATGTCCGAGGGAGGAGAAAAGCGGTGACGTTCTTTCCTTGCTGGTGGTGGCGGCCTCTGCAATTCGCAGGTTAGGCCTGGAGCACCATAGTATCTCCAGCAAGGAGGGACGAAAAGCAGAGCCCAGCCATCGAGCCATCCCACAACCATGCTGGGGCCACAGACAAGACCTGTGAGTCCCTCAGGGGAGCCTGTGCTGGCCGGGAGAGCTGACACACAGGTGAGGCGGAGACCTGTAGGTCTGCAGCATCCCGGGGCTACCCTAAGAGCAGCTGCTGCTGCTCCACRCTGACGCTGGAAGTGTCCTTGGCAGTTCTCGGGCAGAGAAAGCCCTGGGGAAGCGGTGCCTTGCGAGGCAGGAGCTAGCGGTGTCCTTTCCTAYGCCTTCTTCTGCAGCTGGGACTTCCAGGGATGCCGCCCGGGGCCCGGGCGCTGAGGCGGACGGAGCAGGCGCAGGCCGTTGCCAACCTGCTGCGGCAGTGCCCGGCCGAGGAGTTCGCCGCGGCCTTCAGCGACCTGCGCGCGCTGCTGGCRGATGACGGCCTGTTGCTGCAGGAAGCTCCTGGCCTCTGCGCCTGGCACAACAAGGTCCACTTCACGCCGGTGAGGACGCCGGAGTGCCAGGTGCTGCTGACTTGCCACAACGCGCTGGAGGAAAACCGCTTCTTCGACCCGCAGGCCCAGCTCTCCTTCAAATACGACCACGTGCGAGGAGAGGCGAGCGATTTCCAGGCACACGCCCAGGAAGATGGAAGAGCGGAGATGTGGAGAAGGGCTCTTGAGGAGGCCCTGGGGGCCTACGTCAGCCACCACTACCCGAAAGGCCTTTGCAGTGTCTTCGTTAAAGACACCGCCGTGAGGAAAATCCTGGTGGCCTGTATCCAGGCCTCTGTGCCCAAACCCTCTCCGTTCTGGAGCAGCCTGTGGAAGTCYGAATGGACTTTCACCCTCACCCCTTCCGCGTCTACCCAGGTGACGGGAACCATCGATGTCCAAGCTCACTACTTTGAGGGCGGCAATATCCATCTCACAGCGTGCAAGGAGGTGACCGAGTCCCTGCCGGTTTCCAGCAGAATGCAAGCCGTCAGGGCCTTCGTGAAGCTGGTGGAGGATTCGGAGGGCCAGCTCCAAGCAGGGCTGATGGAGGAATACCAGAGGATGAACGGCACCTACCTCAAGGCTTTCCGGAGGCAGCTGCCTATCACCCGCAGCGTGATCGACTGGGAGAAGATAATGACAGCGAGGATTGTGAAGGTTCCTGCCCTGCGCTGAAAAAGCAGYGTGTACTCGCAGTCGCTGAATAAATTGATATGATCTCCAAGAGAGGGAGAAAACATTAAATATGGTTAAAAATAATAGAGAAAAATAAGATTCAGTAGAGGCGGAGAAAATGAAAGCTAGAAAGAGTTTTATGTGGCCAAAGGGGCAGCCCAAAATGAAATTCTTCTGCTGTCCTCTGCCAAGAGCAGTAGAATAACAGTTAGAGATGAAAATAGGTATTAATAAATCCTTCATAAACATGAGAAATTCGACAAGGAAAGCAACCAAAATACTGAATGGGATGGAAAATGTTTGATTTAAGAAAGCATCACACTGGAGACCTTGACTATATATCTGGTTTTGCCTCCTCATGTTGAGGGGCACTCTGGAGCAAACTGCTTCCCTTCCCTTTCCCAGTAGGCCTCTTTAAGCTTTAATTTCCATAGTTTCAAGCCTCACTAGCATGAAACTGGATGGCTTAACTTTTTAGAAGGAGTGATGGCCAAAAATAGCCTCTATATATCAAGATCTGTAGATGGCACAACATTTCCAAGACTATTTTGCAAAAAATCAAAAAATAAAATCCTATGTGGATCAACTAAAACCATTTATGGCAATTATGTCAGACTGACTCATGTCCATCATGCTCAATGTCATTCCCCAGCTGCATCAAAAATGCAGTCTAAAAATTAAAACAATTTTCATAACACCTTCCAAACAAAATATGGTGTCTTTCTGGTTTGCAAGAGTAGTGTCTCAGAAGAAGATGCAGTTGCTTCTAGATACTAAAAAAACTCGGGCAGCTTGAAAAAATAAACACAAAATTTTGATTTGATTCACAATGAATATTTGCAATGTGTTACTATCTCGATTGTGATTCTGTTATTCTGTAATTGAATCACAATATTGGTTATTGACTCCACACCAGGCCCTGACAGATAAGGCACTCAGGAGAAGGTGATCCTCTTTCCTCCATCCTTCTTGTTAAGCAAATAGGAGGGAAATTTCTCTCCCTCCAGTTCTCCTCTGCTTTGCAGATGGGATTGCCTCTCCGGGAGAGGCTGCTGGAGAGGCGCTGGAGGAGTAGGGAAGGCTGCCTGATTTCTGCGCTGCAGTTCAAAAAAATCCGCTGCTGGTCACCCAGACATACCCAAGTCAGCATTAAATAAGCCCATGCAGACACTGATTATAGAGTATCCGTGGCAGCATGGCGCCGCACACAGTCGGCAGACTTTGCAGCTTGACCAGAGGAGCCACATTCTGGCCCAGTGCAAGATATCAGCAATATATTCCCCAAGAGAGCAAGTGCCAAGTCGATATACAAGTCAATAAACTTCTGTAGGAAGAAGAAAGCAGTTGAAGTCCTGTGCTGTTGCGTTCTCCTGCTGCACAGCTCTGCAGCACACGCACAGAGCAATGTGCACAGCGAGAGGAGAATTAAACTTGACATCTGAAGGATCCTTATTCAGTCTGGACAGGCCCCACTTTGGATCTATAATGACAGGCTCATTCCTAGAGCTTCATTCATCAGGGAAGAAAATCATTGGAGTAATCAAGGGGAGAGGAAAACATGAGTGCATGTGTGTTTGCTGTGCTGCTCGGCAGCATTGGAGCATGAGGTGACTTTTCATCTCTTGGCTGGCTGTTAGCCCAGAGACACAAAGAAGCATGTGGCAGATCAGAAGGCTGGGATGTAACAAAGCAAACCAAGATTAAAAAGAAAAGCAATTCAGGCAGCTGCGCTTTTGGCTGTAGCTCAGCTGAGCAGGCAAGATGAGACCCTTAGCCTCAAGCTGGTGCAAGGAAAAAACGCACTAGAGGCACACCAGCATATGGAGAGGAAAAGGGCACTGGGTTTGGATAGAAGAACCTGACCTGAACTATTGCCCCAGAGATGCTGGCAAATGCTGCCCTGAACTCTGGGCTTAGCCTGGTAGAGACTAGCCTTGGAAGCCGCAGCAGCATCCCCGGCTGGTCGTGCCACAGCCCTGCTGCTGCCAGTTCTTCAGGGGATACTTGTGCAGGGCAATCAGGAAACATGGATCTAGAGAAGAAATGATAGGTACAGACAATACACAACCCAGACAAGGTGTGTGTTGCAATATACACATTCACAGGTGCTTTTTCCAGTTCGGAAAAGAAACCACAGCCTGAGATGCTGAAAATGGGCTGAGTACATATTCCATATGTCACACTATGTCTTCTTCCAGCAGCTAATCCTTGTAAAGACCTCTCTCTGACACCTCCAAAACCAGAATGCCAGCTTTTGGAAGGGTTTCCTTTAAAAGCAACCAGCCAAATTACTGATTAACTTAATGATACGGAGCTTTAACCTCTATTTTACAAGTTCAGATCTAACCTTGGTCASTTCTCCGTTGTCACCATCCGAAGGCCTCTTGGAACCCAACTGCACCTAACCCGTGGGAGCAAGCTCCTGCATCCCAAAGCCCCTAGCGCTGCTGCTTGGGGCTGGCCTTCCTGCTGGCAGGGATGGATGAACAATGTGGCCTGCCACATTGAGGGGAAAAGAGAGGGAGAAGGGACAGACCAAAGGACAGAAGCGATGGGAGGGAGGAAGGGTGCACAAAAGCAAACAGAAAGGCAAAAGGAGGCCAGGAGCAGAGCCGATGAGTACACCAGGCTGCAAGGGAAGCGGCTGCTGTCACTTGGGGTGTTAAGTACGTACCTTCACGGTGCAACCTGGGCATCTGCATTCCCATCCAAACAGCATCAATACGCTCTTTTCTGCGTTCATGATGGTAGAAGAGCCTTAATTAGGCATGAAGACATTTATCAAGCAGCAGCCTCGCGGAGCAGGCTAGTGCCGGTGACATCTGGCACGCAGACCCATGCAGCAGCCCCCGGGCTGGCAGCCTCCCATCACCGTCAGCAGGGAAACCCGAACAGCACCCACCTACTGCGGTGCTGCTGCACCTTGTGCAGCGCGGGAGGCAAATGCGAAACGTGCCTGGCTGCAGGGGCTGGGGCTAGGTGGGGCCGAACTCAGCTATTTGCTCCAAACGGAGGCGATAAAGTGGATTTCCAAWGGGATCTTCGGCTTGCTGACAAGCACAGCGCACAGAGGGTGGCCTCGAACCCACCGCAGGAACCTCCTCGAAGCAGCACCGCACTAAGAGTTGGGCAAACAGCCAGGCCACAGGACCTGACACAGCGCCCGTTAAAGCAAGGGGAGGCTTCTAGGCATTTTTTTGTGCATATAAACTCAGCAGGGCCAACCCTGACGGCAGCAAGGTGAAACGGGAACTTAGTCACTGATTTCAGTTGCTGCAGGGTCTCACTCGTGGTTTAATGTATCTTTAAAACGGGGGTGCGCAGGACCCATCCTGGGAACAGACACATCACGAGCAATTTCATCCTGCTGAATAATCTGCACTTAACTTGCCTGTGCTTTGACCCAGAAGCTGCTTCAGGGGAGCCAGGAATCCCTTCTCCCTTCCCCTTTTAACAGCCCCATCACACCCCGCGTGTGCTGCTGTTAGATACTGCTCGGTACTCTTTGTAGCCAAAATGAGAAATATCTYGGGGATTTAGGACGTCCCTCCGGCAGAGCACGGACACCCACCCCGCGCTGCCAGGTGGGCGAACAAGCTGGTCCCTTCCAAGCCTTCCTCCCTCCTTTGCAAGGAAAGCAGGTTACCTGATCTCCCCATGTGCATTTGCTGGCGTGGCATTTTAGTCGTCGTGCCCTACTTCCCACCTCCCTTGTCAATTATAAAAAATCGAAATTAAAAAAAAATGCACATTTATTTCATTTCTTGTATTTTTATTTAAAAAGAAGGTTTGCTAACAGCAATCAGTACCTTGGCCCAGGCCCCTCARTACAACAGCAGACTTGAACAGTCCYGTGGCTTCATCCCTAGCCTCTCCCTCCTCCCCGCAGGGGACCAACCAGGGAATCATCTGGCTTAATGCTCCTGAATCAGGTGAAGCTCCCCGTGAYTGCCAAACTAATTTCATTTTGCAGCTTTACTCTCTGTCTCCTCCTATCTCAGGAAACACCAACAACTTAGACTGATGTTCACAGCCAGATTTAGCTTTATTGTGCGACTAAGCTTAAGTTAAAAAAAAAAAAGTTTAAAAATGCAAAAAAGAAATCATTTCCCGGAGTTGGAAAGAAACTTCCCCCTGTGGCAGATTAGCCCGCATTTATCCACTGTAATGTTGCTTACACCTTAATCTTAGGCATCTTAGTCTGACACTAATTAGCAAGCTAGAGGTTCCTATGGGTACAGTAGTTTCTAGGTCCCAAAACATGAAAGAGAGTTCTTCCTTTTAGCACTTAAAACWCTTAGTTTTTAAAGAGACAATGTCAAGTATTTCAACCACAAAATGTACACTTTTTTTTTACTTTAAAAACATAGCAACAGAAAGAGGCACAAAAATCACGAAGCCTAGCCATGAAAGCATTGCAATGCAGGTCCGAGGCTCAGCTGTGTCCTGTTATTTCTTCTCACAGAAATTAAACCCAAACTGCACTCACTGAACCCCAGACTCACCTGCACRCTGGCACTAAGTGCTAATAAGGAAATAAGCAGAATAGACTACAGAAGCAGAAAACTAAACGAGCTAACCAGACCAATCTAGCTTCTCCCCTCAAAATAAACCCAGAAATCTAGAGAAAAGCAAATTTGGTTATAAGAATTTTTTTTCATATTTTGGGCACTCCTAAAAAATAGGAAGAAAGATTAATTATTTCTGTGACATTCATCACTATGCAAGCATCCCATCTAGGTACATTTGAATTCCTGTTCAAGTCTTCAGAATAAGAACCAATCCGAGATTGAAAAAAGGACAGAATGGGACTACAGCRCCGTACGCTACTTCTTTGGGGAGAAGTGAAAATAAATTATTTAGACTTGACAAAGTCCCTTAAGTCCTGCGGTCTTTCTGCTTGGCTGGGTCTCAGGCCTATCACCAATATTTCAGCAGTTATTTTTGGAGGGGGAGAAAATGCAGGCTGCTTAGCAGGTAGCATTTGGGAATTAAGAGCTAAATGTACTCATGGTTTTCATGAACCCTGACAGATGCTGAGCGTCTCACACTCCGGCACAGTAAGACACTTAAAATTGATGGTGCCCATTTGCGGCAGCAAACCTCCTTCCTGCTACATTCCAGCATCTTTGCTCAGCATCTTCCTCCCCATCTGCCCAGCCCTGCACCATCCGCACCAGAAGACCCTTCCATCTCCTTTTTCAGAGCGCTATCACTGGAATCGGTTCACCTCCGCACAGCTCCCTGCCACCTYCTCCGCCCCTCCGAAGACAGCGTTCACAGTCCAGCGGCCGACAGGCTGCCCTGCCTGGCACACATGCGTGTCCAAGCCTTTTCAGATGGATGGATCTGYGTGCAACTCTGATGGGTGCTGGGCACCACTCGCTGGGAGACAGTCCCTCCCGGGCAGGAGAAGGGTCCTGCTCCAGTCCCATCCAGACACACAGGCAAACCCTTGGCCATGAGAGCCCCCAACAAACCTTCCCTGCCCACCCCGCTCCCCAGCCCCCTTCCCCATCCCCACCATTGGCACGGAGCCAAGAACGTGACCTACTGGAGCGCCAGCACCGGCGTTCTCGGCCAGACAAACTAACTACCAACCTTGGACCAGTCACGACAAAAGGCTTAACGATTACCCATCACCTAACATACCCTCAAAAACCCAAGGTCACCTTCACACATTTTGGATGTAGATCTAACATCCTTCCAAGCCTAGCAAGCCCAAGGCAAGGCCTCTTGCCCAGGCCAGTCACTTCAGATGCTCCTGCATCTCTTCTGTCCCTTCCTTGGTGAACACCAAACAGTTATAATACTCAGGTCAATATATATAGGTACCACGTATATATATTTTTGTCACTGTTCTGCGCATGAACAAAGAAAACCAACCCCACTAGGCACCACTCGTCCTCTCCTCCCCCTCCCCTTCCTCCCGTGGTTGTGTAGCCTGCAGGAACGTGAGCCATGGAGGCCACCTTACGTGGCCCCGTCGCATTCCCCCACAGTCAGCTTCAAGGCTCCCTGCTGGTGCAGAGTCTTTAAGGCTTTGAACTCCAAGGGCATGGTGTGAGGGCTGGCCTGCGAAGTGTAGCCGTACTTCAGGCTGTCGTAGTAGTGGTAYTTGACCGGGTTCTGGTTCTGATCCAGGGGGAACGGCCAGAAGCCGTAGAGATAGATCCTGTTGCAGAAGCGAGTGGCTAAGGTATACATGAGGAGGCCRGTGGTCGGTCGCTTTATATGCACTTTGTTTGTGAGCCAGTACCTGAAAAGGGAGTGTAAAGAAAACTGCGTTATTCCCTCCGCAGCCAGACTCGCACATGAAGCTCAYGTCTTACACTTTCTTTTTCCCATCCCCTGACTGAGATATACTGGTGATTCAAGTGAGAGGTTTCTGACTAACAGAAGAGTTCTCCATGCCAAGAAAGCCTCTCTTGGGATTGCTTCATGAATAAGCATCTCCTGTTCTCTGACTAGCAGTTACACCACACTTGTTGCTATGGCATTGAAGCATCTCATGGCTTTGCAATTCTTTATGAAAAACAAATTGCTTGCAATGGTGGCATTCAGTATTTCAGCCTACAATTATCTTCCAATCAACCTAGGAGATCAATACTATAGACCAAACCATACACATGTCAAGCAGACTCTAGCAAGCCCTTGAAGTGTACACSCTCGCACACAGAGAGCTGACGATTTTCACTGATGCATGAAGACTTTACTCTGACAGTAAACATAACAGAGCTGTAAAAATGTTTGCCTTTGAATAAAGGGTCACCAGGCTAAAAGAGCTAATAAACACTGCTCTGTTTCCATTACACCCAGCAACTGCCACCGTGATCCTGTACCAAAATATTTCACCGTGCAATATATAATATGGAATATTCAATAAAAAATATGTGATATGGAGGCCAGGTGCCTTCACTGTTGAAAAGTGTGTTAGCTTTTATGAGAGATGGCCAAAAGAAGGAAGGTGGCATCCTGTAGTGATGCACAGGCAGAACYTGTACCAGCAGGTATATTTTGGGCAGCCATCAAAAGCTATTGTACTACCAACATCTTGTAATAAGAAGTTTC
This sequence comes from Apteryx rowi, assembly GCF_003343035.1. Classification (NCBI taxonomy): domain Eukaryota; kingdom Metazoa; phylum Chordata; class Aves; order Apterygiformes; family Apterygidae; genus Apteryx; species Apteryx rowi. The sequence goes on along the minus strand of NW_020447308.1, from coordinate 1,931,289 downwards.
CAGTGCCTGGTGTTCTATTGTGTGGGAAATTTATCCAGTTTTCTCAGCAGAAAACATTGTTGGAGGAACAAGATCAGAAAGGAGAAGGGCTGGGGGAGGCGGAAGACATCCCCCGGGTGCAGCGCCTCCTCCCCGCACGCGTTTGATGCCCCACAGCAGGCAGTGCTGCCCACACACTGCGCTGCCTGCTGTGCCTGGCTCCTGCTTCCCGACCCCCATGGGGAGCCTGTTAAAACACTTGCCATGGGACCTGCTTGCTGTAGGTGTCCATGGATTATATGTAAGAGGCATTTCAAAGGGCCTGGGCTGGGGTCACTCCCTGGCAAGGCTTTGGAGAAAAGGCATGAAGAAGTGGAACAGACMGAGTGGTATTGCTGTGAAATCACCCAGAGGTTTGGGATCCTGACTCAGGTCCCAGCTCCTCACGCAGATCCGCAGGACAGGTCTTTCCACTCATTTATCCTTTCAGTGCTTTCAGCTGGGCTCCAGAGGGGTCTGGGCTTCAGACAGCAGTAACCCCTGGGAGATCAGAACCTTAATCCTGCAAATTAGCTTTTCATGAAAGTCATTAAAATTTAGCAACCAAGGCACAAAAYGTACTTGCTGGTTCTCACTTAGATAAGGGAAAAATTGACTTTTCTGGTGAATCAAATTCTGGAAGCAGAGCTATTGTCTGAGCACGTGTAGGAAGGGGATTCTGCTCCCTGGTAGGGGACGGCAGGGTTTATTGGGGTCCAACACCGCAGCAGTGTCTAAGCGCCTGCAGCTTTGGCAAAGCACAACTGTGACACTTTGGGGAGGAGGGCCTCCTTGCTTGACTCATCTCCTTGGCATCCAGCATTAATGAGGAGCAAGAAACTGGGGAAAATACAGTGAGGAGCAGTTTCTCAAAGGCACTACACTGGCATTTTCCGGGCTTGCCTGGCCCTATGAATTGCACTATCAAGACAGTAAAGCTTGTTGCTGTGTGAAAGGCAGCATTATCCTACAGGTAGCCATAAAACAGACTCCTTCTATTACTTCATGTGTTAGTGCATTAGACCCCTACCGTGAGGACAGAAATGGGAGATTATTGCAACCATTTAACACTGTGAAGTAGGGAATCCTCATGCAGCAGGGAAGCTACCTTGGAAGAACTGCCAAGCCACATCAATCTGCTGACTTTGGGGGAAGATACAAATGTCTGCATTTGTCCCACTTTTGCTTTAGGCTTAAAACTCTTTTTTATCAATTTTCCTGCTTAGTGTTAGCCTGCCTTCAGAAGACCTGACCGTATCAGATGTGCTGTGTGGAGCACACAAAGCTACTGGTGACCTCCTAGCCTGCCACAAGTATTAATTTCCAGGTTTTGTTCAGAGAATGTAGAAACTCTAATAGTACGCTACAGCCTTGACAGYGTTATGAAGTGAAACTTGTGCAAGGGAGTGAGGCAAGAGAACCAAAACGCTGCTGTATGTCCCAGTCACAGATCTGCTTTTACAGCCCCAGCACTCAGGGTCCGGCTGGAAAGAGTAGCAGAAGAACAGGAATTCCCACCATGCTCGTTCCCCCGCAGAAGGAACTGGCAGTGAAGAGCTGCTTGCAGATACCTGGGATTCAGGGTAGGGAGGGAAGGCTTATCCCAACTTGGCTCTGATTTCCCTTTTCTTTACCCAGGAGCATGGGGAAGTGGTAGCATTGCATCTGTCTGCTGGAGACAGTCACCTTCTYACAGACCATCCTTATACCTGTGCATGACATTCATGTGATCAGAAGTACCCTGCACAGAAGCACCCTGTCCTCTGCAAGCCAGCATGCATGAACAACCCTACCAAGACAAGCAAGCATGTCCAATCAGTATCTGAAAACAAGCCCAGCATGTATACCTCAGCACATGCAGCTACTCATAATACTCCAACAATATTGGAGTAGGCTACAATGACAATACACACTCTTAGAATATAAAATAAAAATCCTGCCTCTTTTACTTCCATTCTCTTCTATTGCAGACATAGAATTAGGGCACTAAAAYGCTAACAGTCACTCCTACAGCATCATAAACTACCCTTCAAACCATTATCCATATTTTGGAAGGTTTGAGCCTTTGTTAGTTCACAGCTTGGAAGTAGCTTTTAGTTACACCAGTGGACATGAGGGGGGAAATGGTCTGACCTCTTGGAGCCTCGAGCTACTTGGTCCAGGTAGGAGAGGTGCCTGTCTCCAGCTGAAGCTTTGAGAGGCAATGGCTGACTCTAGCCTCTTTCAGGTGCATTGGCACAGATGACAATACCATACGATGGCCAAACCATAACTTGGGTCATATGACAGTGTTTGCAATTTATTTCCTGCAAGGTGAAGGTCGGAAATCCCCACGTGAGGTCTGGGAAATGCTTTTTAAGGACTACTTTGTCACAGAAGTGCGGGAGTTATGCAGGAGCAACTCCCTCTTATTTCTCCTACCACCAGCCAACTTAGACAGTGGCCACATTCCTGGCGCAGGCGCCGTTCCCAATTCAGGAGAGAACAGCTGGGGATGGAAATAAAACCTAATTAATTCTGTAAATCCAAATGAGGTTGTCTGGGTGCACGTGGGATGCTGTGTCAACAGCGCACCTTTAATATGTGAGGTCCGGGATTTTAATTAGGAGGAAAGATAATCTTGAAGCAGACAGTAATTATTTTTCAAATTGGCTACACCAATCACCATTACTATTAACTGCAACATTGTATGGAAAGAGACAGCAATTAAAAGAGAGGAGCAAAGAGCAGTCCTGAAACTTGATAGCTCCCTTCTCAGAGCCGCTCTCAAAGGGTGGACCTCCTTCACAAGCCAGTGCTGTATCACTTCTGTAGTAAACCTTCAGSGGCACAGGCAGCCTACAGAGATGGTCTGATGCCTAAGTGGGATGCAGCAGTGAACAGAAACTGTAATGTCATCAGGCAAAAATTGTCTGAGACAGTTCTTGTTCAGAATTGTGATAGATACAGATGGAAAACTCCATCAGATCATCAAGGCCATTGTTTGCAAGGAAGCAGCCTAGACGGAGGACCCAGCAGCTGCTTGAACTAATACTTGATGGTAGCCAAGGACAACGGCTTCAAGAAGAGCAGCTTGAAGAGTCTTACACTACTGCCTAAGTGGTCTGGTCTCTACTTACAGAGTAGCTGTCTGACACTCACGGAGCAAGTATCTTTCAAGAGAGATTTCAACAGCGACCTCAGGCCAGTGCGAGAAGGTTTCACAGTGCTATTTCCTCCAATCCCCTCCCAAAATAGAGAAAATGCAACTGTTTCAGGACACTGTGGCAATTACAACAACATCGATTTTCCGTCRATTTTTTGGCACTGCACATCACCTCTTGATGCATCCAGAAAATCCTAAGGTAACATGTACCCCCCTGCTRAGGGTTAAACTTCAGGAAAAATGAACAGAAAATCCATCACACTGATGAAATGAGTAAAATAAACCCAGGTCAATGAAGAAATCAAGATTCAGCAGTATCAGCTACATCATTTAGTGATAAAAATTAGAATAGCTGAAATAATGCAACTTCAGGCCCTTTTAAAGCAGCTTATTCATAAAAGTGTGATATCAACACAAGCTGTTCTGGAGGTGCTAGTCCTCGACTGGCAGAAGGATGATATCAGTCTTCCACACACATCCTGCTCCCATTAATACTCCTGGAAAACACAGCTGCAAGGAATCAGGTGCAAGTCTCCTGAAGGCATGCTGGATTCGTGCTGCTGCGTGGGGACAGGCCTTGCCCTGTTACCYGCACAGCGTGCTGCACGCACCAGCTGATGTACAAACAGAGACGAAACACCAGCGTGGAGGGAGCGACCAGCTATCCACCTGCTCGGCTTCTGCTGATCTCACTCTGTCTGCGCATGTAGTTTCCTCTGTTACCTCCAAAAAAATAACGGAGTGCCACATGTCAGATCTTTATTAGACATGTGTATTAACAGGCCTGAATTACTCAAGTCCCCATTCAGATCCCTGTTAACTCTGACTCCAAAAGCTGTACCTGGATTTCAGAGCTGGCCCTGATCTCCAGGCAGAACAAAGCCCAAACTCCAGATCTATACCCAGACACGACCCAAGTATGGAGAGCAGGAGCTGTAATGCCTGGCTTGAGTCTGGTTTAAATAACCCGGCACAAATGAATCGATGTTGAGGGACTAAAGACCTGTCATAGAGGAGTAGTTCTCTCCTTATCCAGACCTTGAGGTCTGCACTATCTTTGAAATACACACAGTATTTAATACACACAAAGTAAACATTTTCCAAACAAAAAAAAGGGAAAGTAACAGGGAAGAGGTTTACTCTATTTTTTTCTCCTCTTCTTGCTATGCCTCTCCCCTTCTTTTTACAAAAAGGCTAAATCTTCTTTCTGATTAACTGAAACAAACTGTCTGGATTGGTAATTAAGCATCTTCAGTGTGCAAATACCACGGCTGCATGCACCACTTCAGCAGCACCACACACAGTAATCTTCAGCCACAAGTAACGCCCCGAAAGCCGGAGGAGATGTCTCACAGCTGCCCAAGCTGGCTCTGTCTCTAGGTGCTGAGGGAGCAAAGACGAGCTGGAAGAGGGTAGGCTGTGAAGGGCTTTGAAATGGAAGACAAGCAGCTTTGGTTTGTGTGGGTGGGAGGATCCAGGGAGACATCACAGGCAAAGATGAATCCACTTTATGGCCCACCGATCTCCACTTCTGAGGACATCTGCAAGCACAGACTGCAGGGGGCTCCCGTCATCCTGTGGTGCCGTTGGGCATCAGGGCCCCACTGCGCTACGCCAGCTACAAACTCTGAGCACGGCGATCGCTGTCACAAAGAGTGCACACAAACTGTCACTGCTATGTGGATGTTAAGCCTAATAGGAGACCTAGCCAAGGAGCTGTAAGATTTATTGATTTTTTTTTTTAAAGYGCCTCTTAATAAAGTCTTATGGGATTAGAATTTGTTCCTGCCAAGAGACCCTTGTGATGGACATAGCAAAAAACACTAGACTAGATTATACAAGGAACCAAAACGCRTTCATGAATTCTCTGCAAGGAGTGGTATCCAAACCTCCAGACAATTATTCTTCTCTGCTTCCTGCGTTTCATGTTATTTCTCTAACAAAAGCTGCTTGGCAATAGGGATTACAAGGCTTTTCGGAGGCAGTAACAGATGACTTGTAAGGGGYTTGCTTGCTTTCCAGCCGGGGAGATGAACACTCAGTTCCACTCTCCACTTGCCAGATGAATTGCTCAGGAGACATTTTATAGACTCGCTCAGAAGTGAGTCACGCACTCCAGAAACGCACAGCACTAGCACCGTCTTTGAAAGCTGGTTCCGTACCTGAGCAGAGCTTTTCCCCTCCGCCTGAGGTAGCGATTCCATTTCATGGCTTGGACGGTTTCCTTCTGAGCTCCTCCATCAACACATTTACAGTGGAGCTAGTGAGTATAACTGCATAAAAAGAGCATCTGTCCTATTCCACGGATTAGCCAGAATCATCAACACTAAGGCTATCAGCAAACATTTAAGGCATCTTCATAGCTAGGAAGGTGATGTCTCAACTGATGTTGAGAAGGACAACAAAAACTAATCCTTTTCACTTATTGTAGCAATGCACACTCTTCAAGTGCCCCAGATGCCCTGCAAATTATAGGAAGAAATGTTCAATTGCCACTGACATGCAGCCTGTTCTAGGCAGAAAGCAGAGCTCTTTGCCAGTGCAGCAAAATAAATATAGCGGTTCAAGAAGGAGTCAAGAATCCAAGATTGCGTTTCACTGGAACTGAAGGAAGCAGCAAAAAGGCAACGCTTTTGTAGCTGAATTGAGGCTGGCTAAGATAACCTTAGTCTTTGTAGAAAGTACTACTTCTTAAATAACTAAAACATATAAGAGTGCATTGGCTGAAAGACTTGCCCCATTTCTTTGCKATTTCCAAATCAACTTAGGATAGATTATAAACCAAGGGTAGTTTTATCCAGAGAGGACTGGAAGGGACAACTTTGCAAGTGCAGCCCACTGTAGAACAGAAGGATGTTCTGTGAGTGTTTTTGCATTATTTATTGTTACATGCGACAYGCCATAAAACATATTCACTTCACAAATCTCAGATCCATCGCCAGGTCGCAGACCTGCTGCAAACTAGTGTGTTGCACAGAGACAGCAGGAGAGAGAAGGAAGTTGCCAGAGCCTATATCCCTATAACAGCAAGGAGTTCATCAAGCAAAAATACCTGGAAGATCCTAGGAATTAGACTGTACTGCAGAGAATAAAAAAGCAAGCTCCTAGCAATTTCTGTCAATTTGACCTGTGGAAAAATTCCTTCCTCACCCCAAACTACATTGCATGAATTACCCTGAGCACACGGTCAAGACAAACCCGTAGGTACTTCCTATCCAGCACCAAGAGCACCAGTACATGCAGCTCTCAGGCTGTGGCCAGTTCATCAGATGATGAAACACTGTTAAATCCTTCCCAGAGCCCAAACCTGGGGAAGCCCCACCAGGGAAGGGGTTAATGTTAAATGTGGTCTCCCCCCCAGCCCTGCAGGGCTCTCCTGCACAGCTCCTTGGCCAGGCCACAGCTCCCAGGGGAGGCCTTTGAAGTGCTCCTATTAGTTCTGGCTATCTGAGGGTGCTGCAGAGTTTTAATTATAACAATCGTTAATCAGTAGGCATCCTTGTTCTCCTGCTGCTGGGCTGATAAACATGAGAGAGGGAGCAGGAGAGCAGGTCAGGCAGTAGCTTCCTTGGCTTGGAGGGCAACCCCTGATGAGGATTAGTGCTGGCTTCGGTGGCTGTAATTGAATTCTCTCTGCTCAGTACCAGCTGCTTGCTCTCTCCTCTCACACTGCTTTGCTCAGTGCAGCCGTGACTCACTTTCCCCACTCCACTGGCCCCAAAGCATGGCAACTAGCCCAAAGAACAGGACCAGAGGCCTCAGCAGTGGCTCAACCAGGTACTTGGTGTCTGTGATCAGCATCAGCCAGTGTCCAACCATGCACCAGCACCGCACTGTGCACCACCACCTGCATCCTGGACACCCATCAACACGGGCTGGTTTCGCTCGCTTGCTGGCCTGACTGATTGCTTCCCTCTGGGCGCCAGTGGCCTCGCAGAAGCCCGAGCAAGAGATCTGTTCTTTGCATATGACCCCATTAGACCCTCCGTTGTTATTAACATGTGCAAAAGGAAGACACTGCTCTGAGTCACGATGGACAGTGGTGCATCACCCCACGCATGGAGAGACAGCACTGAAGCCCCGCATTCCCCCATGGACAGACAGCATTGCCAGCAATGGCTGCTGGAGGCTCCAGTACCACCCTGCGGGAGCYGCACGAGGGAGAAACCCTGTGCCAGCCAGCCCCCATCGAGGCCAGGTGAGCCTCCATTTGGCTTGTTTTCATGCCAAAGACTCAACTGGACTGCAGTGTTGCCCACACTCCTTTCAGCAACACAGGAGGGCCAGGAAGGTGCCACAAATTGGAGGTTAAGCTCTACTGCTGAACTGCTAGAGGAAGCCTCCTCTCCTTCCTCAGGAAAAACAGTGCCCAGCCCTTGCCAATCYCTCTGCAAAGCTTTCTGCAGGAAGTTTTTGGCACTCCAAATTGTTGCCAGCACAGGATTAGCAGCCTGTTGATTTAAAGGGCTTATTACAAAAGCTTAATTTTATTTTGACAGATGAAAGTAAGTCAATTACAGCTAGAAATAGCTCAGAATTTAGGGKTTTTTTTCTCCCTTGTACAAGCTGTGGGATCAGTTCCTTCCCTCTTTTTATCCCAAAGCCAGTGATTTCCGTAATATGCCTTGCAGGCCCAGGGAACCCTCAAACACAACGGGAGGACACAGCTATTGTCATCCGTTACTTTTCTGCCTGTGATTCACCTCAGCACTGGAGCCCTCTGTTCCCTCCCAGCCCGCTCGGGTGGCTGCCTTCCCACGGCTCCCCCCAAGCCACCCCTTCCCCTCGCTTGGGTGGGAAACAGCCCTAAACACATTGCCAGGATCTGTCCTGTGCCCATCTCCTGCACAGACATGTAGCCTGGGCTGGGACAGAGCAACACACAGCTTGGACCAACCCCTGAGAAAAGCTCAGGCTAGGAGGTGCGTAGGGGGAAGAAATCCTCAAAGTAACCGAGAAACATTAAGGCTGAGGCTCAGAGGTGGGAACACCAGATGCATGAACGAATCCCCATCCCAGAAGAGAGCAACAGGGTCTAGCCAAGATCAGAGAAGAAAACGATGGCGACAAAGGGGCTGCTGCTTAGCCATCTCCAGACTAAGTCCCCCACCCTACCAACTCCCTAATTGCCTAATTAATCATGACTTACTCCCCAGAGAAATAAAGCAAGATACTACCTCATCCCCAATCCACGTACATCAAAGCCTTATCCCTGCAGCTCTCATTCCTTTATAATCTCCCCAGTACCGTCCCCTCTGCCCCACCACACATGGGCCTCTCACACACCTGGCATCGCAATGAGAAAGCAGAAAGACTCCCTCTTCCCCTCCCAAAAAATCCACCTAGCACACCTGAATCTATTTACCTGATTAGAAGGACCAGTGCCTGAGTGTACCTGTCAGTCCCCTCCCTGCCTGGGCCCCTCGTTTAAGATTAGCAGTGTAATTAGCACTGTGGTAGCACACAGGCTACTAGCCAACACTCCTCTGCCACTGCTGAGCTGTCCAGGCTGCAAAGAACTTGCTGACATGGGAAGCTGCGTGCGACCTGCGTGCATGACTCAAACACAAGGTGACAAACTTTGTCACTAGCTCAGCTAACCAGCACACACAGATTCCTCCAAGGAAAGCCTTAACCGTGGGTCTGGGAGTTGTCATGGTCTGAAATCCAGGCTTACAGCCAACAAAGCATTGACAGACTTAGGAGCTGGGAACATTAGTGAAAGGTTTACTAGGTCCCTATATTTCATGGCTAAAAGACCTCACGCTAGCAGCCCTTGTTTGCAAGGTAGTCTCCGGTTCTCATCCAGGGACCAGCCTTTGCCCATGGAGCCTTCCTCACGGGCTGCAGAAAGAAACAGCTCATGGCATTTGCCTCCAGCACGACCCCCTTGCTTTCTTGCTCAAGAAGCTTGTGAAATCCTGGCTATGAGCATATCAGAAATGCTCTCACCCTCGGACAGCGTGCAGCAGGCGCAATGAGGGGTAGGCAGTCCTGACATTGATGTGGTGTTTCAGGATGAGCTCGTTCACCCACTCCACTCGCTCCTTGCCCCCCTTGGCCATGAAGGCTGGGATCCAGAGGATGCTGCCGTTGAGGCTGTGGAGGCGCTGCAGCAGCTTCTCCCGCCAGGTCTCATTCACCAGATCCTCGAAGGCCCGCTGGATGACCGAAGGGTTCATAGTCACCAGGTCTGTCTTCATGCCCACGTCCTGTGAGTACTCCTGGACAGGGGCCAGATTGCACCTGCAAGGGGAAACACTGAATAGCCCTTTAAAATAGACTTCAGAGAGGGCAATAAAAATGTTAGGGGTATTTGATGCCAAAAGCTGGGGCTGGTGAAAGGTATGTGTCCATTTGCTTGGACACTGACACCTCTGCATAGCTACAGAGCAGCAGCTGGGAGAGATCTCCTCCACGTCCTCCCACGGCTCACTGCAGCTGGTGCCAGGCTCATCTCCTCACTGGGCAGCCATCACCTAGCTGTGTGCTGTCTCCAACCTAAGCACAGCTCACACATGGACTGTACGGATGGCTGGGCTTGAGAGTGAATTTAGACCTGGGCTGATCTGCTCGGTTAAGCACTCCCGGAGCTGCAGTTAGTCCCTTAGGCCATGGGCTCTCTACATAGGGTCAATGACAGCCCAGAACCACCATGAACATCTGTAGTGTCCATAAAATCACTAGGATGGAAGTAGAAAACTACTAGCAATAGCCATTGTTTCATCAACACAAAATACCTTTTGATTATCACTCCTTGGACAAATGCACAGCAAAGACATCCAGGGAGCTCAGGCTTTGTTCCAGAAAAGGTGCTTCATGCATGGTCTCTTCAATGGGGGCACTACAAACAGGGGCAGTGATCATGAGGGAGGAAAGGAGAGAAGTCTTTGCAGTGAATTAGAGGGGCTCTGACTTGGTAACGATGAGCCATATTAATATAAGGTCATCCCTCCTCAGTGTGCCAGCATATGCATGTGTATGTCTCTGGGGCAGTACTTATAAAATATGTAATTTTGGTGTGTAGTGGGTGGGTTTGTATGGATCTGTATCTCTACCGGTGCAGAGTTAAAAAATAACACATTGCAACAAACCTCCTATGTTTGCTGCCCCAGCAGATCTGAAATGAAATGGCTTTTCCCAGACAAGGAAGATGCTTGCCACTGTAAATGTCTACGTGTGCTTCRGAGCAGCAGGATGTCAGGCGCTGTGGGGTTAGACTTAGAGCCCCCTTGTTCACCCGGGTGGCCTGGGTGTCACACATAGTGCAGAGGGTCAGCAGAAACCTCCACCGGATGCACAAGGGTGCTTCAGGAAGGTGACACCAGCTGAAACACAGGCAGACCCCAGTTGCTTCTTTTAGCAGGTTCCCAATTGCCGCAGCTGAATCAGACTGAAAACAGGGGACAGGTCTAGGGCCCCGTGTGCGAGCCGAGGGCCTCTGCCTATCTGCAGCAGGTCCGTGGCTGCTCTGCAACACGCAGAGAGCTGCTAAAATTGGAAGGACTAGAGACATCTGGTGAGAGTACTGCCTCCTTTCTCTCCAGGAGTGACAATGCAGCTCCTGCAGTCCTTAATTTTAGCCCTGCTGGGGTAATATTACCCTAAGTCCCTTTTTCCCCCTCCAGGTGACTGTCGGCTAACAGCAGACCCTGCGGCACCAGCAGCGGTAATGATACCAGCAGGAGGCTATCAGTGATTGTGGTCTCCATGGGGTTGGGCTGTTTGGAGACTGTGACCTTCAAAAATCTCTTTCTGTGGTTTTAATTGGTGCCTCCTCTCGGCTGTGCATGTGGATACGCATGCGAGCACGCACGCTCCCCCCGGGAGCGCTCTGCCTGCCCCTGGGCTGCGAGCTCTCGTGCCACGCGGGGTTCCTGCCACAGGCTGGCCCAGCGGGGGACGAAAAGCTGAGGGGGCTTCGGCAGAAATTGCCAACAAATCGCCCTCATTATAGGATGGTTTCCTACTGCTCCTCAAGGGGGGATGCGAGGCACTGTTTCTTTCTCTGGCTGATTGAGGGGCAAGTAATTATGTCAAGCCATGGCTAAGCCGTGCAGCTGGGGCTGGGAGCAGGGCGTATTGTGAACAGCTGATACAAGGCTGCAGAGAGATGCTCCAGCAGTGTGTTAAAAAGGGTACTTGCATGTTTGTACACTGCGTGCTTTCCTGTGGTGTTTCACAAGTGGTATTTAACAAGTAGGATTGCATCCTAACCAACTGTCTTGATAATCAGCCATTACTGCTATTCTGCCCGTTTACAGATGGGGAAGCTAAGGGAATGGTGTAAAGAATATCCACCTACTGACACATGGCACCCTGGAGCCTTTCTAATCTTYGCTGCATGAGTAAAATCACTGAAAATAAACAGCGGATCTGAAGAGCAAAGAGGTATCCTGGGACACAAAAGCCATCACTGGTCATTACCAGCCCTGCTGAAAAGGTTGCACAGAGCAAACCTTCCTCAGGTAGATGCAGTTTCAAGTGGAGGGTCAGATAATCTACGCTGGAAAGAGCGCAGGCATGCTAACATATGCACTAGTATACATGGCTAGAGAGAAGTCACTCAAAACTCCACTCCCATCCTGTGTTACACCAAGTAAAGCTTTTTTCCTGGGACTTTGCTGCCTAACGCGAAGACAGGACTTTGCCAGAACCGCAATAAGCTACTTTTTCCCTTATTCGCTGTTGTTATACTTAACGATGCATACTATAAGGGAACCATCCCCGAAGGGCTGGACGGAGCTGCTAACAGCCAGGCAGGCTGGAAGAGTTGGGTTTGACCGGAGGACAGAGGTGATATTATCCTCATTCACACGTCACACAGGGGACTGCGTTCGTGAGCCTGATGGATTGGGCTGTCTTCGTAATAGACTTGCCAGAACGCAAATGTCTGCACATACATAAATCATCAGCCGCCTCCTCCAGCCCCTCAGCTAACAGATTTACACGGGCGTCGGGGACGGGAGGGCAGGTACGCTCCTCCTCTCTACTTTAAGCGTCTTCCCTGGTGAATTCGGCACGTGCCCAGGAGGAGGACAGGCTCCGGCAGCGTGTTTGCGGGAGCGTTGGCCCGAGGAGCCAAGCAATTGCGGGGAGCGTTAGGCTGGAGAGCGCAGCGAGCGCGGTGCCAGGGCGAYGCGTGGGGCTCCCGATGCTCCTGGGGATGCAGAGGCGACGCAGGGAAGAGCTGAGCTTGAGTCCATGGGAGAGTCCAGGACAGGGTTAGTTTGCTGGAGGGCAAGTATGTAGGAAAACAGAGGGAGTGCTTGTGGCCTGGGGGGAGCTGGCAGGTAACGAAGCCTTGGGGGGCTAACGATGCGCTGTGAAAAGACCTTTGCAAGGACAAGCGCATTTGCAGGGACACTGGGAGCACTTTGTGGTGGGTGGGGGTGGAAGAGTTGGCATGGGTGGACTTCGTGTGTGTGTGGGGAGGGGGCTTCAATGCTGAGCCAGGTCAGACTGTCCTCCAGGCCCCRTTCGCAGGTGTGCTGGGTGAGTGGATCAGTGTTTTAGCCCCTTTCCACCTCTCTGACCCCCACAAAACACCCACTTTTCAGGCTCGTACGCTGTTCCCTGACGTGGCTCCCAGCCTTGCAATGAGCAATGACAACAGACATGTGAGCAAGGGCAGAACAAAAATCTCACACCGTGCTTGAAGGCCCGCGAGCGGCGGCGCGTGTCCGCAGCGGTCTGTGCCCTTCGCGAGGGCCCATGGCAGCCCCGTCGGGTGGCAGGACACGGCCCCTACCTTATCACGAAGCTGTGTGCGTCGATCTCAGGGCCGCAGCCGCTGTGGAGCAGGACCCCCGAGTTGCCCACGATGGCGCAGGTCGGGAACTGCTTGCCCTTCAGGGGCGACGTGCGGGGCAGCAGCTCGTAGAGGTTCTGGGAGACGTTCATGGTGCTGTCCCTGTCAAAGACATAGTGGATGACGTCCCCAGGCTTCAGCGTCCCCTTCAGCACCGAAATGTCCTTCTCTGCATCCAGGAACTTCAGGATTTGTTTCCTGAGGACAGGAATGAAAACAGCCCCTTCAGGTCGGGTTCAGAGATAATTCATGACGTGGCCTCTACAAAAGATGAACTCTTTCCTCCTGCCTCTCCTTGCTCCCTAGCTTGGCAGTGGAGAGGCTGATTGCAAAGTGGACCAAAGCCCAGGAATGGCCTCTGGGAGCCTATTCCCTGCAGGAATGTGCAAATATCCCCTCCCAATGCAGGCTGGTAAAAGATCTCCATCTTAACGCCCATCCGTTCCTCATCTACCCCTTTCCAGGGCAGGCCAGCATGGCTGGTCTCTGTCAGTCAGCGAGGGTCACTGTTTCACCCCCCAGGCAGCGGGTTTCCGTCCCCCCACCAGACTAACTCCACTTGGCCTGGAAACTGGGGGCTCGTGCTCCTCGTTTTGCTAGTGCAAGGCCAGCTGGTTCAGCTGGGAATTCATTTCCAAGCGATCGCTTACAGATATGAGGTCTAGCTCAGCAGGCGATAAACCTTTTATTTCTTTCTTGACTTCTTTAGATGATAAACAGAGGCAATTTGCCAGCTTGCACTGGAGAGGACCAAATCTGTCTCTTGTCCTATAGGTAATTACCAGTACCTGATCTTCAAAGAGAGTGTCTGGTTGTGGCTCCATTTGGATGAGGCTGGTTTAATGTTGTGCTTAATGCTTTCATTACTTCTGTCAACAACAGCTGGAGATGAAGAATCATTTATTACTACTTCAGCTCTAGAGAAAGGAAAGACAGAGAGAGGGAGAGAGACAGGATCCGTTAGCATCCCAATGGCATTTCTAATCACTCTGTCTTCGGCTGTGGCTGCTGGAACTCAAACTTCATCAGAAAAGCAAAACTGTAGTTATTACCTAAGCAAGGAAAGAAAGCCTATTCATATTCTGCTACACTTAAGCACACACAAATCCTTAAATACCTGTTCTCTTCCACAAACACAGACTTAAAGTCAGACATAGGTTTACATAAAACACAGTCTTAAATATCTAGACGTGGAAATGCATGCATGCAAAAACACATGCAGACTCTGCAAAGAGAGATTTGCACATGTACACTTGCAAACAAAACACCACAAAGCCCCATAGAGACCCAAATTCACTGACAGCTTTTATATGCARGCAATAGCTGCCACCCTRCTCCCYTGTGGTCCCACTCACYCACCGCAGTGCAGATCCACCAGCGCAGCTCCCGGAGTGGGTTAAAAACCTCACCAGGGTTAAAAACCTTGACTTCACCCAAAGAAGGAATGAATTCAGCTGAGCTACTGGGTGCTGTTTGTGAGATTGGGTCCCATCTACAAGCACCCCCTAATGAACAGCAGGAGATTGGCTCTCTGATAACTTTTTYCCCCTTTAGAAGAGGAGGACAGGATTTCGTTGTCTCTGTTGTCTGCTCCAGGCYCAACAATGATCAGGGGAATGAGGAACAGTCAGACACTTTCATGCTGCTGTTTGGAGATGATTGCTGGGAGATCTCAGGTTGTAATCCCCGCTCTAGGAMGCAAATAAGCCCCAGCACTTCAGTGCAATTTACATCAAATGGCATAAATTAAGGGAGCCTCTGAATATTTGATTTCAGCCAGCCACCCTCCAAAGAGAATACCCAAGCATCTCATCAAGAAGCAGTGCATGTGTCTGCAGCCCCAAAAAACCTTCACACTTCAGAGCGCTCTGAAAAATACACAGCCAAAGCAGTTGCTGTCAGCTAAAGGGAATCTCCCTCCGCAGTGCAAAGGACCTTTTCCACCTGGGGAATGGTTTGTAAATAAATAGCTTTATAAGCAGCACATAAACCCCATGGAGGGAAAAGAGCTAGATGGGACAGAAAGAGAAGGGGTTGTCAGGAAGCAGGGAGACAGGGCCAGCGGTGTCGTTCCTGGTGTGACACCGTGCCCAGGCGGGTTGGGTGCTGCGGGATGCAGCCTGTGCTTCGGTGTGTCTGGGGACAGTGGAGATCCCGCAGGCCGTACTGAAAAGCAACCTCCAGCTCATAGGAGGAACACTTGTCGTAAGCCCAGGGAAGGAACTACCGACAGGCAATCTTGGGCTTTCCTGATGACACTTTGGGGCTCACACTACATAACGTTTTAGAAAAGAAAGGAAATGCATTTATAAATGCCAGCTGCCAACGTCCTCCTGTGGGTACGTAYGTACAATGTACCTTCTCCAGGAGCTAATGTACCTTCTCCAGAGGCTGCCAGTTGAGGTTGTTACCAGTCTTGCATTTTGCCATTTAATCTGGTGTCTCGCTAAGCTTATTTATAAGGTTTCAAAAATCCTAAAGGAAATAGGGTAAAGAAACCTTGCAGACAACTATGATTTTTTTGGTTTTGTCCATGACATTTTCTGTGTTTTGATTATGTGTTGTGACATCATCACAGAATGACATCACCTTTTTTTGAGTGGTGTCACTAAGCTCTGAAACTGTATCACTTTGTAATCTTGGAATGACATGAAATCATTGTAAAAATAACACAGAAAGACACCAAATGAAGCTGTGATGCCACGAAACTACTCTGCAGTGGAGCAATGTTACTGAACTGAATTATGATAAAACCAAAGAAAGTTCTGATGTCAAAGAAAGCTATCTCTCTTCTAATAGCACATAGTAAAACTACAAAAATGGCAACTCTATCACTGACTTATTTTCACAATAAGTAACTCTCTCTTCCCCATTCTCTCAATCACAGCAACTTGCAGATCCTTGGTTATTTGCAAATGATTATTGTACTGTGCTGGGGGAAGAAGGGGGAGAAACGATTAAGAAAATGCAAAGCAGAAGTGAAAAGAAACAGATACATTTGCTAAGTAAGAACAGCACTATCCACCGAAGAGGAGAAGCAGATTAATAGCTGCCTTACAGCAAAAACAAATGAACACAAAATCTAATTTACAAACCTATTAGATTTGCTATGTAAGCTGTTCACAGCTGATCTGATTGTACCTCTGCCTCCAGAACTCCTGCAAGACAAAAGAAATGCATTATTTATAAACCCAGCTCCTCTTTGCAAAGCATTGTTCACCAGTCAAGAGATCCAGGTCTGATGAGCTCCAAACGGAGATACGGCTGCACCGGTCGCTCCACCTCATCCAGGATAGAGATGTCCCGATGCCTGTGAAGGGCTTTTCATATCCTTCATTAGCGGTACCCTACTGTGACCATGAAATCATCCCAGCAAAAAGCTCCTAACCAGCCCAATTAATAATATCTGCACTCTCTAACCAGCCATCACAGACATCTGGTCCCAGACGTCAAAGCAGCGTGCAGCCTACAGGTTATGCATTAATGCATTAAATACATTTCTACTTTTTTTATAGGAATCAGGTGGTAGCAGTGTGTAGAAGAACTCTCTCCACCATCTCTAGCTTGCCAAAGGACTTTTCCTGTCCTTCTCAGGTGGGGACTGAGCTAAACGATCTGGACAGGATTCCTGCCACTGTCTTTAGCTTGGGCTTTCAGTTGAGACCGACCAAAATCTCCATTTTATCCAGAACAAGCCACCTGCCTCCTGGGTGACT
This sequence comes from Apteryx rowi, assembly GCF_003343035.1. Classification (NCBI taxonomy): domain Eukaryota; kingdom Metazoa; phylum Chordata; class Aves; order Apterygiformes; family Apterygidae; genus Apteryx; species Apteryx rowi. Next base: position 1,914,599 of record NW_020447308.1, on the reverse strand, counting down.
TGCAGAGACCTTGTCCTCACAGTGTACTTCTCCTGGCTCCCAGTCACCCAGTCCAGGCCCAGTTCCAGTCCCCAYCAAGCCTGCGAGCCCTTTCAGAAACCAGTGCCACTCATATGACTTGCCAACTCTCAGTTAAAAGAAAAATAAATGCAAGTATTGGTCTGCATCTAGTTGGTTGTAGAGCCCATTTTTGGTTTAGCCTGCTATTTTCAAAAGGGGTCACAAAGAATCAGTCTCCGTTTCTGGTGACATTCAGTGGGAGTTGGGCTCCCAATCGGACACATTTTAACAGCCAGCATTCTCATTGCTCTGTTTTATTGCCTCCATTGTACAGATACCCGAATGAACATGCTCATCAAGAGAAATGAATTCTTTTCCAGCAGAAATATTGTTATCTGAAAATATATACTTTAATGAAAATGTATCTCAGGGGCCTGTTTTTCTACCAGTCCTGAAATATCCCAAATGCATGAACCATAAACAAAAAGAAATAGAGYGTGTGGACATTCGGTACCATCAAAAAAGATTTTCAGACTTGGGCGATGTGATGCAAATTCCAGTTAGTCTGAGCTCGTAACATCAAACCCTTGGAAACACTGCTTTGGGCCCTGTGATGGTTCTCCTTTCCCTGACTCCTGTGGGAGACCATCTACTGCCAGGTTAGAGAGATTTCTCCTCCAACAGTGTCTTCATTCCTGTGACAAACCTGAGAGTCAGTGCGCTGCTTCATTTTTTGGTGTATCAAGGGAACAGCAGAACTAGCTTATTCCTAAAGCCTACCGGCATTTAACAAGCCTCTGCTTTAATGGGGCTCGCTGCAGGGTGTGGGAGCTGGCTAGATTAGTGTGCAAACCACGCATCCTTTCAAACACATCTCTGAAGGAGCCTTCCAAATGGGATTCACACTCCTTCACACTTGCTGTGAGACAGATAGGGACTGGATTAAGGGCTTAGAAAAAGAAATGACGCTCCTTGAATAAGTGCTGGTTCACTATCTCTGTGAAAGGAAAAATCACAGAAATGAAGAAGCGGAGAAGACCTGTTAGGTCCCACCTCGTCCATGTTTTGTGGCTATGGCAGGACTGATCCTAGGCATCACAACATATTATTCAAATGTATTTATCCAATCTAGCTTTACATGCCCCAGGCGACAGGTCTGTGCATGTCTCTCTAGTTTCAGGGGCTGGTGATGTTGAATGTGATGAAGACAAGTCCAGCTGCTGTTCAGAGCAAATCTCTCAGCACTCTCTGTTTCTGGAGGCTATGGAGAAAGGAGGCAGGCTGCCTTGATCCCCTGCTGGCAGGTAGCAGAGCCGAGCAGCCCATCAAGGGGCATCTTTTTTGTTCCACTGCAAAAGCAAAAAGTTTTCAAAATACTGTAATGCAAATGGAGCAGGACGCGCTGTCATGGGCAGCCTAGGTTTTACCTGCAGAGCTGGCACTTAATGCTAGCATCCTGTCCAGCTGCCCAAGAGGGCAGGGAAATACTGCCTTCCTCACTGGGTGGGTATTTATTAGATCTTTGCCCTATTACAGTGTGAAATAGCTGTCCTATATGAGCGTGGAGGGGACAGCTCATCAGCGGAGAAGAAAGCAGGACGTGGCTAGCCAGTGCTCCCAGCCCGTGACTGGTGCCATGGCACTGAGTTCACCTGCTTTGCTATTCCCCTAGCCTAGGCAAGAGATATTCCCAGCGACAAAGCGGGACTTTATTCCACTTTTCAGGCACTCGAAGCACCTCTGCAGCAAGAGGATTACAATGATCACATACGGTCAGAGAGATCAGTGTTTCTTTTCATGGCCTATCCCCCATCAGCTGTGTGGAGATGCCTCTCCAGTGGGAAGGACCCAGATACTTCAGGACAGAGTGGCTACTGACCGGCGGGAGTGCGAACCACAGCCCTGCCCACAGATCCTTCTTGCTCATTTAACTCATGCCCACACCCATTGCACCAATATTCATAACCTTTCCTTGTGAGCGTGGATCCAACACTCACAAATCTGGCGGCAAGCAAACCTGGAAGGCACCAAGCCCATGCAGGGAGGCCGCAGAGATACTCTCCCACCAACATCTGCCTCCAGCTTGGTGTTGTCTCAAAAGAAGGTCAAAAAGGGCCACACAAGGTATTCAAGTAAACATTTATCTGCCCACAGCTCCAACGCCATCCTCCCTTCCCTCCCACACAGTCCCTCTGACCCAGCAAGACCCCAGTGAGGTGACACTGGTGACAGCCACCGCTGCAGGCCAGCGTCTGGCACAGAGGATGAGGATGTTCCCAGCAGGCATCTGAGATGCTGGCATGGCAACTGCTCCCTGTGCCAAGCTGGTGTCACGGCTTTCTCAGCCTGTCTCTGAGTCACAGATATTGCCTGTAGCTGGGACATGATGCTTGGCTGAAGGTCTCAGCTGATCTAGTGAATCCTAAAATGCTCCTGTGACGTCCTAACCATCGGCCTTTGGCCCTTTCCATCTCACACTGCCGCTTTTGGACACCTCTACTACAATCTCTCGTTGTAAGCCGAAGACAACGTGTACTGTAAATATGATACCTTGGGGTATACTGCCCTGTCAGGCACCACCTTGCTCAGCCTCCAGTGGGTACTGGTCAGGCAAACCTGTTGCRCAAAATACTTGTAGTTTAGCCAGGCACGATATTTTCCAAAGACTGCCATACTTGCATTTACCAACACAGGCAAACAAATATCCCCATACCACCTCTTTTCTGCTGCCTCAGAAGAGGAAAGCATTAAGAAATGCAAGGCACTAATTAAGAGGAACAGTTTAAAAAAAAAAAGTCAGTCCATTTTATTTTACCTCTGCTGACCTACAGTTTCACATCTCTTGGTATCAAAAGGCAAAGACCAACCTTGATTAAAATTGCACGGATAGGCATTGATTTTGAAAAGCTTCCTAGTGCTACATGATGTTTAGATTGAATTGCCTTATTAATCTAGTTGTTATCAGTCTGATWGTATAGCCAGCCCCATAAAGTGCCAACCTGCTTCCTAATCTCATTATTTACAAAACACTCTTCTTTTGACTTCTGTTGGGATGTTTTCCAGTGATAAGTCACAACTATACGTGCTAATGCAATATTACTGGCTTATGCCAGCCTTTCTTATTTTTGCTTTGAGATTTTCAGGGTGAATTTGGACTATCTAAGATATTATATAGGTGAAAAAATTCTGTACTCAGATGTAAAATGGCACTGATTCATATATCAGACAGAAAAGAAAGCAAAATTATCTTGCGGTGTGGATCCAAATTCTCTTGAATGAATAATTTATGACAAATCAGTTATGTGAAGACTTTYTCATTCACAAACAGTGAATGGGCTGTTTAGGGTTTTTGGTCCCCTCCCCATTGTTACYCACTTCTTAAATGAACCTCTTAATTGTTGCTAGGTCCAGTTTGGTCTTGCTTTGAGCAATTTTGACACATGAAATCAAAGCTGCTTTGCCTGAACAAGCAGGTCACACAGCCTCTTTGGGTGAGTGGAACTCTAAGAGCAGGTTTTACGCATCCATATTCTCCGGATTACAAATTCGTGTTTGCCGTGGATATTTTACAATATCCACCTCCAATTCCTGCTTCTCCCAAGCATTTGTGGCAGAGAATACACAAGGGAAACGGACACAAAAAGCATGAGTGGTACAAATAAGCTAGCTGAAAATTTCAGCTGTATCTGACAGCCCGTTTTGCAGCATTTGTAGAGCCCATTTCTGGTAGAACAAACCCCCTGCCAGAGACTGCCTGCCTGACCTTGGGCAAGGCATGTTACCTAGGCTCTCCTCTTTTCCCTCCTCCACTCCATAAAATAGAGATAATAACAGCTACACAATCCATTGGGGGATTGTTAAACTAAATTTATTCATTTGAATTCCYCAGAAAGAGAGTTCAGAGTGTCACAATTTTATCTGAGGAGTTCAAATGATTAACACCTACTAATTAAGTTTCACAACGTTCTTGTGAGGTAGATACGTTTTATTATCCTTGTTTTATGGCTGAGACAGTGGGGGTTAAGTGGCTTGGCCCATACCACCAAAAATGAAAGCCTCACAAGCCAGGATAGGAACTGGCACTATTGGCTTATAACAGACCTGTCACTGTGAAAGTSCTGTTCACTTGCTGAGGTGCAAATACCCTCTTGGTGGGTGCGAGAGTAGGACATACAATGGGGAGGCCATGCAAATTGATCTGAAAAGGTCTCACTGGCCTGGAAAACACATACAGCCATTGGTCTCCTGGAATAGTTGCAGCCTGTACCCATAAGACAGTCTATTGCTATAAAAAAACATCAACTATGTTTATTTTGCTTTTTAAGCACTGCTCTGATGTTGTCCTCAAGACCAGAATAAGTATTTTCTATCTGAAGAGCACACAAGCATGATGCCAGGCCCAGCCAGGGACCGCTCTCCCAAAATCACTGCTCTCTCAATGCACTGGCTGTCTCTGAGACAGCTGTGTATGTAGGGGATGCGGGAAATGCAGAGCATGGTGTGTTTACAGTCCCTCTGAAGGACACTGCTTCACGGCAAGGTAGACCCAGTCATTGCAACTAAATGAGTTTTGGGGAAAGGGATGAGCTGCCCAGTCACCTAAAATGAAATACAGATAACCCCCTTCCTCTGAAACTTGATACACATTTTTGCTCCTGCTTATGCTTACAATGATATATAATCCCACATGCATTCATCATCATAAGCCATACCTTGCAAAATCAGGAACCAGCCCGCACCTGAATGCTGCCTTGTTATGGATGGGCTTGGATGCACTGACCATGCTATTAAGTGACTGACTTCATTTTGCTGACTAAGGGCAGCATAGTCATTAAGCTAAGCCACGCTGCTCCCTTAGTCCTCAAAGAGGCCTTTGAGGTCAGGATTCACTGAGGCCAGCACTGTGAAATTTGGATCAGGATACAGGTTTCTATCATCCCTCTTCCCCTCTGAAATTCAAGGTTTGTGCTGAGATAYGCAGAATAGTTACACAGGGTAGCCAACCCTATTTCAGTGCTTTGGAAGGAAACTGCCACATTTCCAGGTTCTCTATGAAAGGGAAATAATTTGCTTCCAAGTGCTGCTATTCCAAGCAGTCCTTTAGGAAGGAGAAGCAAATGGGCCCTAGCAGCCCAAATGGACCAGGAACCAAGCTCAAGAGGTTTGAAATCAGGATTCCCAGGGGACCATAGCCTGGCTTTCCATCGGTACATTGGGGTCTCACTAAAAAGATGGGACCCTGTCCCGTTCATCAGCAAGTCACCTTGCAGACTTCTCATAGACACTTGTTAGATTTCCAAGGAGTTTGTGTCAAAGCCCATCTGTAGCCATAAAATGGTCTAACATCACAGAAGAAACTAAATATGAGAGGAAATGCTTCAGTGGCATTCTCTCTCACCATCCCCAGCCTTGGGGCTTTGGCTCGTTTCATTAAAGAGAGAGGAAACAGCACCACATCGCGAGCCGAACTCATGCGCTCTTCCCTGTCCTGAGGCATGCATGCCGTGCAGGGCCCAGGCTGGGGACAACCGCAGGCACCAGCGGCCAGGCTGCGGAGGACGACGTGCAGAGCTGCGGGAGGAAAGCCTGCTGAGCGCTGCCAGCGGTGCGCCAGGCTGTCAGCACCCTGATTAGCCCCACAAGCACTCGGCCAACTCACATGAGAAACAAAACCCAAAGTTAGAAGAGGAGTGATGGGAGCAGAGATACCTTTTTGGACCTGGAGGTCAGATACTTGCATGTAACACCGCATGCCCCCCTAATGCCAGCCCTCCCAGCATCCCAGAAATGCAGCGCTCAGATTCATTGCTCTGCTCACCGTCCTGTATCCCATTTCATAACACACCGGGAGGAGCCAGGACATTTGATATTTGCAGATTATTCCCCGTGACATTTCAACAGTTGCTTCTGAGACTTTCATCACTGAGCATGAAAGAAATTGCGATTACGAGAGGTGTTGGCCATCGGGCAGTCCTACCAACTCGCGCTCTCCTGGCAAGCAAGATTCCCTCTTTAGGGATTAATTTGGAAGGGATTTTTAAAGCATTTCTGCGTTAGGATGAAAGATCCTACAGTACGTCTTGATGAGACATTTGAAATCTCACTTCGATGTGTTTAAAATCTCGCTTGTTCATATTGTCACAGCTTGGCAGCCTGGGTGTCAAAAACTTCCTAAATATCAGGTACTATTTTTAGAGCTCCAAGTTTCATTCTTTCTATCAAGTCATACAACCAAATTTTAGAGACTGTGGATTTCGGGGAAATTTCCTTGCCCATGCTGTGAGCCTGGTGCAGCGTCAGGAGAGCAAGCCACAGGGGCAGTGCTCGTGCAGCCAAGCCGGGGGTGTAACTTCGTACAGAAGTCCTGGGAGTCTCGGTGTAAAAGCGCTAGCTGATGGCCTCTCTGCTGTTCACAGCAGCTGCTGTTACCCATTACAGAGAAACACAGATCTGTCAGTCTTATGCAAACCAGCCTCACTAATTTGGTTGCTTCCTCCCTTGCCCCAATCCCACCTCCGTCACACCACCCTCCCCACGGGCTTCTTCCCTTTGGCCACAACAACACGGGAAGGTTGGAGGCACTCGGCAGCGACACAGCCCTACCTGCCAGATGGTAACTGTGATGAGGCGGCTCCACATTAACTCCTGTGTAACTGGCAGCAGAGCTTGGCCCCGATTTCTGCCTTCCTGCAAACCACTGCGTGTAATAGCGAGCGTACATGGAGGACACAGGCATCAAGACATACGAGTTTGCAAAACAGAGGTGCCTATTTCTTAATAGGGATTAAGCCAATTAGGCTGAAATGCTCATGTGACAAAACCACTGAAGAATCAGCATGAAAGTCACAGCTCCAAAGTTGAAAGGACAAGGAGGCAACGGGAGACAGTCCTGCAACAGCCTGTCRTGAGGACGCTGCTTTGGGATCACTTTGCACTGGGGTAACAAGAGCACCACAAYAAAATCCCTGGCCCTACCTTGCTCTGAAGGATCTGTAAGAGGCAGGAGAGCCCTCAGTGCAGCCTGACGGTTATGACTGTCCGCAAGGGTCAGCAATTACCTGCTGGAGACCTATTTCCAGGACTCCCACTCTCTGTTCCCAAGCTATCACACTGTTTCTCTGAGCCAGCCAGAGACCAGGAAAGACTCTCTTGAACCTGTAGAGTGCCAGGTCTCATGTCTACACACATTCACCATAACGTCAGCACAGCCTGACTCRATACCCTGTGATGCTCTTATTTTGTCACTGTTTGATAAAAAACACTCATGTGCTTGCAGGGGTGAAAGCTCTCACACACTACATCTCTCTGCATCCTGTGTACAGAACCTTATTCTTTCCTTCATATCAGGTCTCCCATTAGAGCTTTATTCCTGGCATCAGTTAATTTTTTTTGGTTATGTTAATGAAACATCCATCAACGACAAAGACATTAAAGTAGACAAAAATGATTCAGAGGGTGGTTCAGGATGGGGGGTGTATGTGTATGTATTTAGCTTTCCTCTTCTGGAAAGGGGAAGGAAAAACATCCAAGAGCCTAGCAAAGACCTAGAAAGGAGGTGAGAAAGTCAAAAGCATCACTGCTTAAAAAACACGTCTACACTATATATTTTTCCTGAGATTTTTTTTTCCAGCCAACAGAGCAGAGCTATCAGAGAGCACAAACAGTATAGCATTGTCCTGTGGCCRGATCCTGTCACCCTGACCATTTGTGTCCCAAAAGGCCTCCCAGGGAAAAATCCTAGTGGCTCCTGTAGGAAATGGGAATGGTGCATCCTGAGAAGCAAATACTATGTCCAAAGGGTTGTGGATAGACAGGGTCACCCTCCCACACCGTTTGTTCTTGTCTGCTTTTCCCACTGCTTTACATGACTCTTTGGACCACCTAGAGTCTCATGTGTTTTCTTATTCCACCATCAGCAWGGATGCTGAAGACCTCCCCTGGGCAGCGACATCCTCCTGGTGCAATTCATTTGCACGGGCACCCTCAGAGTGACATCGGGTGGCTGCAGAAAGAGCGCTGGAAGTGACTGGCTGAAAGCTGCACCATGCAGCCAGCACTTGACAACCTCCCAAGCTATCTGCCAGCCATCGGAGGCAATCACCAGCAACAGAACTGTTCCAGGGCCTTCGCAGAGACTTAGTCTTCTGACAATGGTGCTCAGATGCCAAATACTGAAGAGCCAGTAATCGTTTCAGAGCCTGGCCTGCTCTCTCCTTCTCTGGCTCATAAAGCTACACCGTGGAAATCCAGGCAGCAGGAAGGAGAAGTTTAATTACCAACTGAGCAGCTGCTGGTTGACAGTGGAGTGTGCTTCTGGGTGTTTGAAAAGGAGCTGGAGATGCCTTATGACAACGCTGAACCTTAGCGAGGAAACATCTCCCCTGTTGTAGCTGCCTGCTGAGAGCTGAATTATATTCCTGAGGATGAAGGTGAAGCCTTGGCTGTGGGGTGACAGGTGGCAGTGGAATAACTGTCCATTGATTTGGAGCAGCCAGACACAAGGGCTCTACCCAGAGCCCGCTGCGATGCTGTTTGACTGAGGCCTTGAGAGAGCACYTCAAAACCGCGTCGTGACTGTAACAATATATGCTTTTAAAGGCAGTCCTGCCTGTGGAAAGTGGTGGATGCCAAGGGACAGCGTGCTCTGCATACAGATGGCCAGCCTGTTTTTTTTTTTTTTCTTTTTTTTTGATACTCCCAGTGGATTCTATATGCAATAACAACGAATTTATTTGCAGTAACAACAAGCAAGAGTGCAGCGCTTAAATTTGGAAAGAGCCGACCCAGCAAGCAAGCGACCAGCTCGATGAATCAAACACTGCATAGACAAGCAGCCTCAGAAGGGTCAGCAGTACACCCGGCAAAGTTTGTGGGATCAGGCTGCTTAACACACTGCTAAAGGCGAGCGTCCATAAAGCTGAAGGTGTTACTGCCTTGTAGCGGCACACCCACAGCTGGTGATCATCCCGGGGCCAACAGCACAGCAGGGGATAGGACCGCTCCTCATAAGAGTTTCCTGCAGGCAGTACACTGAGTTCGGTATCTTCTCCTGCTGCTTTAGAACTGCTTTGCTCTCGTCCACCCACTCATTTGGCGCCTTCTCCATGCGCCTCCCTCCCAGCACATCTTCCTTCCTGCTCCCAGCCTGCCCTCTCCTTCCACAGCGTCGCAGCTGCCCAGGTAGGTTTTTGCAGTGCTGTGAACACGTTCTCCCTGTATCGCCTTTTTTGTTCCCCCATCGGCGCCAGCCTTGCCGCTGTTGATGAGGATGCATCTSCCAAGGACATCACCATCAAGGCTGCTGCTTAGCAAAGACGGGGAGCTGTTTAGATTTACA
>NW_020447308.1:1899264-1905145 GCF_003343035.1 Apteryx rowi | reverse complement strand
CCCTTGACATCAGGCTGCTCTGCCATGGTGTTTGTTGAAGGACACCTGAAAATCTGCTCCCACAGTTAATTTACAGGGCCAGGGAACTCCCTTGTTTCCAGAAGCAATTGGGGAAGGAAACAGAGAAATGGCATAATAATCACTTTCTAATATTGTGGTTTGGGCCTATTTCTTGTTGCTGAGGGTGACCCAGGCCCAAAGAAAGCAAATGACGGAGGCAATTAGAGGCAGTCTGTCTTTGAAGTGACTTTTTTTTTTTTTTTTTAAATAACGGTGCTTGTATATGTACTTGTGTAGTGCTGGTCTCAGGGCTGAAAAAAACCCAAAACATCTGTAACCTGGAAGCCCAGGGAAAGACAAGGGAGCTCCTGTTGAATTCTTTCCTGGAGTATCAAAGGGACATTTGGCATTCAGGTAGGCAAAAGTGTACAGATGCGCAAGCAGAATAACCATGGGTGCTATCTAACCTGGAGATACAGGCATGCGAGCAGAGAATGCAAGAAAAGGCTGAGCACTTTATCGCTGTCCCAGACGGGCCAGGAAGGCTCATGCTCAGTAACTGGACCTGCTGTGTCATTGCTGGCTGGAGTCACAGGGCTTTGCTTTCTCCCCAAAAGTACAGCAGTAGCGCGGCGGAGTGGGCATGGCACCGCTAATGACTGAATCGCTTAACCTCACTGTTAGCTGCTCAACAAGCCTTTGCTAAATGAACCAACAGTTGCAACTCTTCTCTGCAGGGAGAAAAAGGTTTCACTTTCCTTCCAAATTTAAAGTGTGAGTTTGCGGGGTTAGAGCTGGGAAACACAGAGCCTGTCTGGGCAAAAGGGAAACTCACAGTACTTATCAGAGCCGCTTTTCTTCTGCTCCAGTCTCTGGGAGTGGGACTAGCTGCGGCTTTGGCAGTTCTGCCTCAAAGCAGCACTGGCTGGCTAAGGTGTAGGATCCACAGCGTGTCCTTCTACCACAGCCAAAGGGCTGCCATCGTTCTCCTCATTCGCAAGCTCAGAAATTCCCTTCTTGGGGTCTTGCAAGGTGCTGACCAGCGGGACTGGACTGAAGAACAAGTTGTCACCAACCGTACTGCAGACCCCATAGACGAACTGATTATGTTCATGTTCCTGAAATTCGTTTTGTTCCACTGGATTGCTCAGGGATCTGCTAGTGCTTTTCATCCTTTTGCTCCCACCCTTCCTGCCAGACACTGCTTCCTCGCAGGGTCCCCTGTTCCTGCAGTTCCCACGGAGTTCAGCTTAAAGGAGATTCTTCTTTGTTTTGCTCTAGGCAGGAGCACGGGGTTTTGTATATCTTTCTCTTTGTGGCAGGCACACGTGTATTCCTGCCTAAGCAGGTTAGCAGGAGAAGGGGCTCTTTGAGCCAAAGGAGTGCTTTACAGGGAGGAAGGAGAGCTGCTCATAGCTGGTTGAGTTCAAGTTACTGTCAGAAGAGTTGCAAGTAAAACCTCCACCAAATATTTTCTTACCCAAAGCAATGTTCCAACATTGGTCTTATTTTCCATCCCGATGCATCATGGGGTTTTTGCTAGAGCTCTGCCATACCCAACAGGTAGAAAGGTCTGTCCATTAACTAGGTTTACATTGATAATTATATGGTGTCTGTGGCCTCCTGTTATCCAGAGAGGTATTATTCCTTCAGACCAATCTGGATAACTGTTGGCTGATATGCACTTGCTGTGCGAGTGCATGGAAGTGTGTGTTGGTAGAATAYGGCTTTTTTTTCAACAAAACAATCTGGTGTAGAGTAGGCAAAGACTGACTGTGGGTCAAGCACAATAAGTCACAGCCTGAAAGATCTAAGCAGGATGTTTACAGTCTGTGGACCAACTCGGACAAAAGTGTTACAACTACAGCGCGCTACTGGCCACTTGGAGCGTGCAAACATATTAGTCACCATAAATGGCACAACAGCTCTCTGTGGCACTCCTGAGACTCTGAAAGGCAGGTATTAGAAAAGGGCACAGGAGGAAAAAGTGGCAACCTAACACAAGCTTCCAGGCTGGCCAGCAATATTTGATACTCCAGTTCATCACTTAAAAGACCAGAATATAATTCCTTTTGTAATCGAGATGGAAAGGCATGCGGTCTGGACTAGTAGTGAAAAGGCTGGCTGATATTAACTCCAACCATTACCAAGTGTCAAGTACTCCCTAAGATGGCTCACGCGTCAATTTGAGAAGTCACCTGGTGGCAGTGGGTCACCAGCTCCCTCTACAGTCGATCAGGACAAAGACGGACCCCTGCAGAACCGCTACAGCAGATGCATAACAAAAAGAGTCCCATTAAACTTCCATCAAGAAGCAGATTTTTCCTCCTCGTCGCTGGCAATAATTATTCCACTAGACACCGAGTCCTTTGCGAGTCCTTTGTCTTCCTCCACGGCGAGAGGTCTGGCTGGCCCGCTCCCCCATCCGGAGGTGAATCAAGAAATGGCTGCAATTGTATTAGCTTTCCCCGAGACAGACAGGAACGTGTCCTTTGTTTCCTTCCAGGGAAACAAAGGGCTCTAGACAGAGTGATTCAGGGAAAGGTAGGCGCCACTGGGCTACAGGAAAAGTTCAGCAGCCCGGAACCAGGTGAATGTTTGAAAACAAAGTGCCAGCGCCATGTGAAATGTCAATACTTCACAAAGGCAGCACACGCCGGCGAGCGAGGGGAGCGCGCGAGCCGGCACGAGCAGGACGAGCAGACTTGCCTACCCACTGACGTCCCAGAATACCAAAGCTTTACACTTCGGGGGAAGCGCGCGGTTCGGATGACACATGGATAGATTATATATACAATGACATGGATACAGCAGGATGAAAACCCACGTGCAGGTGGGGCTGCAGGGCTAGAGGAACAGGCTAACGAGAGAAACCGCGTCGGGAACGGGAAACTGCTGAATTCTCATCGTTGCCCTGACACCTGTCATTTAACCTCTTTGTCTCAGTATTCCTCTGTCTGCAGGAGGAGGAATAATAATTTCTGGAGCAGCAAGAAGGGACTGCTTAGGAAACAAACATCTTTCTCGGAAACCTCTGTCAGGCAGAGCAGCTATAGCTCCCCTCAGCTCCTAGCTCTCTTCACCTGTGATGCTGAGAACTCATTGTCCGGGGAAACAGCATTTTCTTTTGTCCTTTTGCTAGTAATATATTCTCTACTTTGTACTTAATGAACATTTTGTTCCTTCGTTCTGAGATTTCTCAATATTTGGAGGTGAGAGAAATATGTTCCCCCTGGTCCTATCCGTATGAGACATATTCTTCCAAAGACAATCCAAATCACAGGCAGGGGGCCGGGTATGTGTAAAAGTGGGCAAGCTGTTCGCTCCTCACAATAATTAGAGAGTGTTTCAATGCCAAGGAAAAAGAAGAAAAGAGTTGCACCTGCTTGCATTTCCCAGTCCCCCTTGGTGGCGTGGTCCTGCCAGAGGACACCCGGCTGGCTCATTACTTTCAGTTCAGTTCGGGCTGAGCTGACCAGAGGGAAGGTGGTGGGTGTGTGGTGAGGGGGAGAGCTGGGGAGGACACCGAGCCACACTATCCATCAGCCAAAAGTTCCTGAACTGGATTCCTAATATTTACCTACGTTTTCTGTTTGCAAAATATGCTGGTGTCACGTAGCTCTAGAAGTTGAAAAACCTTTGTCGTTCCCTAAACTGCTATAGACTCAGGCACTCAGCTGTTCTACGCTGCTCGAACAATATGCTTCGCTCAGGTCAGACCATCACGTTGATCATTACTGGCGTGGAGATAGCACACAGGGATGAGGTCCTCTTTGTGCTAGACTCCTGCCCTAAGAATTTAGGCTATACAGTGGACAGTGTTTGGCCCCTTGCTGCGTTTGGCAATGGACCACTTCAGAGTATATGGACAAACAGTGGGAAAAAGAAGTGGGGGGGAGAGGACAAAGCACGAGAAAGGGTCAGTTTTCCCTACTTAATAATTACATCTTAATATAGAAGGGTCACACTTTTTCTCTGTGCATCCCTGTATCAGAATGACAGCTAATGCAGTAGCTTATCTATGAAAACCTGACCTGGGACTAACACACGTACCAGAGGGCACCGTTCACTACCCCAGGTAGTGAACGGGTTTATCCCAGGAGGTTCTCTTCTTTGCAAATTACCTGAGGCACTGTAATTTCTGAAATGTGATATTATAACAGACTATTTGCTATTTCTACAGAACTCACTTGACCCTTTTGCTGTCTCTGCCTCTGAACTGTTTGGCAGTACTTCTTTGGAGGAACTACAGCAGCAAACTCGGATGCCAGGACTTGGAGATAAGCAGCCAGCAAAACAACCAATTTCCATACAGTATATGGAAAAGAGAGGAGAAGAAAAACACTGGGAATCCCTAATGAACCTGGGTGAAAAACAGGATAAGCAAGTAGCAAAATAGAATAGATTGCTAGGGCACAGCAAGTTTTAACAACAGATCTAGTGGGTAGATGAGGGGAAAAGAAAGAGCAGAAGCAGGAAAAGAAGATGGGAAGAAAGTAAGGATATCGGAGCATTTTGTCCAGTGGGGAGGATGTTTCAGAAGCATTTCACTTCCTTATTATATAGATAGTGCCAGCTCAAAACAGAGCAACAATCYGTCTAGTCGAGTAACCTACTGTCTGGTACTGGATGTTTCAGAATGAGGTTACTTGCTCTGAAATAAGGATCTTTAAGCACTTCTTGCTCATGACACCCAATACAATGCAACAATCAAACAACGACAAACATCACCGCATTTAATTTATAATTTCAGGCAAGTGCTAGGTATTTGTTTTGATGCAACACAGTGGGCAATCCCATCTGTTCCCACGCAGAAAGAAAGACCTTGTACCATTTTCGCATTAGTGCAAGTGCGCCCCACGTTACTACAATTACTCGACTTGTTTTCTCACCCTCTGTTGCAGTGAGTTTCTCAGATTAATGCACACCCTGTTCTCCGTGTTTGTTCCTCTCAGCCCTTAATTTGTCAACCAATCCACAGGCATGGGGTTTATAGGATGGAGTAGGGGGTTGCCCCCCGCTCCCCTCCACAGCCCTAGGGCTTCTTTTGCCTCTGCCATACAGGGCACTGTGCATAAGTAGCCACCCCACAGGTCAACCGGGAAGGGGCAACCACAGACCCCCTGGCCCATGTCAGGAAATGCCACTCGTCTCAGCCTGGGCACAGCCCGGCAGGCTGACCTCGCCCATCCTGCCTGCAGTGGTCCCTGCTCCATTGTCACTACCCAAACTGATACCTGCTCCATCAACACCCCCCAATGCCGCCTGCTCCCTCACCCCCACCTGCAGGCTGGTCCCTGTTCTGCCGTGCCCACCGACTGCTCCCTGCCCCATCTCTCCCGCCCCACACGCTGGTTCTTGCTCCAGCACCCCTGCAGCGTGGTCCCAGCTCCACCACGCCCATCCGGTCCCGGCACCAGCACCCAGGCTCCCCCGGGCTGCAACTCGCTCCACCATCCCCAGCCAGCCGACTGCCCGTGCCCACATCCCGTTTATGGACCGGTTCCTACTCCATCGGTCCGGCAGCACCCGAGTACTGCTCGCTTTCCAGACCGGTATCTGCTTTAGCATCTCTAAAAGGACCGGTACCTGGTCCCACATCCCTACCCGGACCAGTACCCGCTCTAGCATCTCGACCTGCACCAGTTTCTGGTCCGGCACCCCTAGCCGGGCTGGTACCTGCTCCAGCATCCTACTGGATCAGTACCTCGACACCTCTACCGGCACCGGTACCCGCACTTGCTCCAGCACCTCCACCGGGACCGGTACCTCAGCACCTCGAACGGGACTGGTACCGGTACCGGTACCGGTACCGACCCCTGCTGCAGCGGCCCCGCCGGGACCGGCGCGGCTGCCCCGGCCCCGCAGCGCCCCCCGCCGC
>NW_020447308.1:1772902-1898662 GCF_003343035.1 Apteryx rowi | reverse complement strand
GGGCCCACGCCGATCGCCGCCTCCGTCCCCCCGCGCCAGGGGTGCCGCTGCCAGGGCGGTCCGTCTTTTGGGTTGGGGTTTTGTTTTTTTTAATGCTTTTTGTCCGTCCCCCCCCGCCGCGCGCAGCTGTGGGCTCGTGGCACGTCCCCTCCCTCGCGCGCACCGGGGCGGTTTTGCAGGGCAGGTGGTGGTTAGCACCAGGGTGCTAACCCAGGGTGGAGCGCACACCCTGCTCTCTCCCCGAAAGGACAAAACTGCGATAAGATGAGAACAACGCGAACTAAKATTTGCAATGGTGGCGATTGTACCTTTCTTTTCTTGCACCGTGCGCGCCTTACAGAAGATCCTTCGGGATGAACAACGCTTTGTAAATGAAGATGATTAATAGTTAATTATATATACCTCTGTTAGCATTTATGCACATTTTGGTAGCAACAATTATTTGCATACTATAAATACAGACCATGATAACCACAACAGCCCTGCCATTACTCTTTAAATCTCACTTGAGTTTGAACAGGCAGAATTCATTAAGCAGAAAAGGCACAAGGAGCTCCACTTCTGAGGCACTTGRATGTGGTTCTGCCACACTTGCAGCCCCTGCATGCAACCTCCTGGCAGCTGCAGGCATGATCTTAGATTTTGCTACGGCTAGAAAAGGCTGCTGAGGTTAGGGCTGCAGTTTCTGTCACGGAAAGAGAGACGAAAGTGTATGAAAGTGAGGGCTGGAAAGAAGGAAAAGGGGGCTGGCCAGACCAAAGAAGGGCCAAAAAAAAAGACTGAGAGGTCTTTTCCTTGAATCCCTGTCACCTATTACTCCAGCACCAGCCATAGAGCAAAAAGACCAGCCTGGCCGAAGGGTTAGTCAAGGCCAGCTTGGCAGAACATGTCCAAATCCAAGCACAATTCTTTTGGACCAGAAAGTTGCTAAAGATGGGAATATCTGGTGATATATGCATGGCCAAGCTGGAGAGGGAGGCAGCGGATTTATAATGCAGCAGATATAAGAAGCACAGATGTGCTGAGAGAGATCCTAATTGCTTACATATTTAAAACAGCATCTTTAGCTTGAATGGGAGTCACCATTAAGCAAAACAGAGCTATTAACTGGGGCCACTTGGAAGGCTGCCATTTTCTGTTCCATGCACGGCTTTTTGCATCAGTATAAAAGTATGTTGCGTAGGCCATGATATTTCATCAATAGTGGTGTGCAGTACTTACAGAGTATTACAGAGGTGTGTCGATACTTACAGTTGTATAGGCAGAGGAAGGCATACTGGGTGGAGGACTTTTCTCTTTATCTGGATCAAATGATGGAAGAAGCCCATTATAGCCGATGTGCTTTCCTGGGGATTCTGAATCTCTTGTTGGACAAAAAGGAGACAAGCAAATCGCTGTTACATTTATAGGTAAAAAATACAATGTAGGTGAGTCTGGTACAAATACTTTCTAGTATGTATGGCAAATTTACAGTCTAGTATACAGCTTTTATAATAGAGCCTATTCAGGCCCCTGGGGAGAATGTGATTTTAGGTAGTGTAAGTAGCCCCATAATTTACTTTCTGCATAAATCTGAGAAAACACTCGTTTTCTTCTGTTTTATTCTTCGTCAACTTCTTTTGCTCACTGTATGCTGGAGTTTCACAGAAGTGTAACTGGCTCAAGAAGGAGGAGGAAGGAAGCAGGCTTTGAAGAGGTGACCTTGCTGGTGTAGGGACTGGTGTCAGGGTTTTCTGAGAGGCACCAAAGCAGAGCTCTAGTCCCCTATGATTTAGAAGCACCTTGATGCAGTTGATTTCCCTTGACTTACAAACCCTTGAGAATACAGGCAACGATATCTGCTCCTGCATCTTTTTCAGACCCATTCTGGGTGGTGTTTCAGCCTCTTCTGTCTGATCTTTCTGTTTAAGTTGCCAGTCATGGTGGCTAAATACAAGAACAGAAGTATCARTAGAGGCTGAGCAAAAACTGGAGGTTTCTTCACTCTGTGGTGGGAGTCAGTTTGCCTCCATGCAGACTCTCACAGGGGCAGGGATGCCTAGTTGCTGAGATGCTCCTTCGGTTGAGGAGTAACTCATATTAAAAGACATGCTGGGGTTTGACTGCTCTTGTGTAAGTCACTGGAAACGCTGGTATTAACTGAAATGGAAACACCTCTTTGCAGGGTGAGTTGAGAGCTAAGCTTGATGCCCTTCACTGGAGAGCTCCACTGCTAGGGGCTTTCACAGAGCTCTGCGAATCCTGCACTTGGTGTCATCTGTTGCTTTATTCTTATGAAGGATGTAGGTCAGAGAGAAAGGTCATTCTTCAGCTGATCAGGCTTCAAACACAGGGACTAGAACCTTGAAGTACAGCCAGTTTTGAATGGCAGCATGATAGGTAGAAGACGTAGGAACAGTGCATTTTGCTAAATTATTTTGTAATCAATGAACAAGGCTTTATAACATCCCATTACCAAGTGCAACTCTGTGATGAAAACCTGGCGATCTTGTTGCATTGCTGAGGGCTAAATTCTGCACAATCAGGAGTCTTACTGTAGCAGTAGCAAGAAATGAATATAATAGGTACTGACTACAGGAGAGTACATTTTAGTCTGCATTTTCTCTGAGACCATCCTTTAGAGTTTTCTGCCAGATTTGGGGGAGGAGGAGATAATGCATCCTAGTTTCATGCAATGCTCTGTCCTGAAGAAATACAAACTGCTTTAGAGCAGTGGCCATAGTTCCTCAGATATTAGTCATTCTGCACATTCAATCCACTATGACTGCTCACATGATTCAACTTGAGCAGGTGCATAAGTGTTGCAGGATTGGGTCCGTAAGCATCCAGAACCTCAATTTTATGTCTCATTCATAAGATGGGTTGCAGGAAGATGAGAGCAAACTGTCGAAAACAGACTGTTGTGGCAGAATAATATGTTCTGAAACAGAATAAAAGGCTATTATATCTTCTAGTTTCTAATAATTTGAGAAATAATTCTCCACTCCAGAACATTTGCAGTAAATACAATAAGGTATACTGGGGAAAAAAAAAATCTTAACATAATGGCAAAAGTAACTGCACCAGAACAATATTGCATTTTGCTGCTTTGAAGGGAGAAAAGAAAAGAAAAGAAGACATTTTACATTTTCCTTTGACCTTTGAGAAATATCAGGAATGTGTAATAGCCATATTCCCCAACAATAGCTCTGAGGGTTCAGGGAATAGAAGTTAAACACCTAGGGACATTTACAAACAACTGACAGAGAGATGGTGAATTTAATATGTGGATATGCAGAGAGTCCAAAAATAATACATTTAAAAAAATGTTTTTAATCTATGTGAGAAGCATCACTGAGAAAGGTATGGGTACCTGAACAAGCAAGGGAGGGACAGACAAGATGACCCACTAGGTCTTTTCCATGCTATGACGGATAATAAGACTTAGTGCAGCGAGAGGTCTCAGGGGACCTTTCTCCTTCAAATTTGTAATGCTGTAAAATTCACATAACCTTTATCATATCTGTCAGGCAAAATGAACAAAGTTTACAGCCCATTTTATACACCTAAACAGTACTCTGATGCGATAAACAGGCATGACGAATGGGAGTCCGTATTAACCAGGGTCTCAACGTTTCATTGCCTCATTATTGACAATGAACCTGCCTCTAGGTGCTTTCTCCAGTGAAAACCTCGGGCTTCCTGCGAAGGTCAGGCACCTCCCATGGGGCATGATGTGTCTTTTCCTCCCCAATAAGKTCATTAGCAGGAGTGAGGGATGCTGATTCAGTATGTTCAATGCCCTCCATCTTCTCCTGAATGCTCTTGTCAGTCCCCGTATGGAGCACAGCTCATATCGAGGGATTTGAGAATATCACTCTGGCATAAAAAAACCCCACAGCCTCTTTGCTTGTCGATGGAGAAACATCTAGTAATAACCATGCAGCTTCCAGAGCCATCAGTGCAACAGCCTGAAGGCCATGCACCTGAGCTCCTTACCTGCCTTTATTTGCCCTTAGGTAAGTCTTTTCCACCCAGATCCCAAAGTGGCTAGGTCCATTACTATTGTTAAAGTGCATTCATCTACCGTCTGGGCAAACTGGGATTCTTCTTAAACGACTTTCAAATGCTGGATGAATTAATGTTTGTCATATGCATGGGCATATGAATATTTCACTTTTAAGTAGCAGACAACGAGATAGAGCCCTAGCTCAAGCATTTGGACATAGCTTAATGTCAATGAATCTGCATTTGCCCACATCAGAAGAGTCCCTAACCTTTTGTGATCACTTCCCTGTGGAACTGATTCGTAAAGCATCACTGCTCCTGATCTCTTAGGCTGGAGTGGGGAGTCCTTACTTTCCTTGGATGAAGGGCCAAAGCCTTCACTGATCTTCCCTTTTCAGGGATTTTGCCATCTGAAGAAGGAGCGCAAGCCTGCCATGGTCTCTCTACCCAGAGTGGTGTAGCAGCAACAAAAAGCTTTCTTTGGTGGTTCACAAGAAAGGGAGAAAGGAAAATTAAATTGTATTAATTTCAAGCTCTATTAGGATTTTAAGAAAGTAAAATCAATAGAAAAGGATGGAATGAGTAGGGAACGTGACCTTATTTTCCCAGTGTCTGAAGGAGAACAGCACACAATAGGGAGACAAAATATGCACAGCCATAAAAACGGATTGGTTTCTTTGATATTGAATGAGAGAAGTTAAAATACTTACATAAAYTGGCATCGTTTGACTGGCATTTGGGAGAAGTATCCAAAGGAAAAAAAGAGCGAAAAGCAAAAAATCACTGTCCATTAGTCCCTTTATTTTTTCTCTCCTGCAGTAAATTGCAAAATGGTGTGATCCATGCAACATTTCATCARATACGACTTCCCATTGTCAGAGCAAAATGTTTGATATAAAACAAGAATGATCTTTCTTTCTTTTTGGTCAGATAAGCTGTTTTGGATTAATAAAAATGCCACATCACAATGATATTGATAATTTGCATGTGAAAAGCCTTCCACCTGGTAATGAAAACAATTTTTCAGTTTTGCCACCACTAGTCACAAGAGATAAGGCCTGTCGTCCTCCCCCTCACAATTAACCAAGCACAAAAAAATGGAAAAGGTAGAAAACRTGTGACAATCGCAAATTGCCAGTTAGCTGAACCTGATGCTAAGGTATTGATATTTCCAAATGCATCTGTGCAGCTGGCACTCTACCCACTCTATTATGATCTGGCCGTGTGTGCATGTCAAGCCGGACACCTCCAGTTTGGGAAGGCAGGGCTGAGTATGCGCTAAATATGAAGTTTTTATACAATGTTAATGGCATTTGACTAAAATCCCCAGTTTACATCACCCCTTTCTTTGTGGCTAGCAAACCGCTGGGTGGCACTGTTGTGTGTGCGTGTGTGCATGTGTGCACATGTGTACACATACACATATGCTCACACACACACACACAGACTCTCTCTCTCTCTCGGCAGGCAGGGGTTACCTAAGGGAGGACACGACGCTGGGCATGTTTTGCTCGTGAGGTGCCCAAGGTAGAAGGAAGGAGAAAGAAAGGGGCTGAAAGATGGTTTCAGTTTTGAAGACCGCCGATTATTGCTGTGTTTTCATCCACCTGCAAAATTCCGCAGCTGTAAGGAGTGAATCCACAAAGTTCAATCACAGTGTCAGCATTACAGGCGAGTGCAAGCAGTCCCAGCGTGTCCCGGGAATTTGCATTTGCAGCATTTGTCTTGCACAGTCATCAAAGAAACAAAGAAACCCTTTGCTGATAGTACTGAAATAGAAAAGGTGCAAGTTACCTGCTCTGTTCTCTGCTTCTACCCTAACCCCCACACTTCTTCCTTGTTCTCCCACCCCATACAGACATAATTAACTCAGCAAGGCCATCTTTTCAATGACTCAGAATATGCATATGTGCTTGGTTATATATGAAGCATGCACATTTCTTGCATAGGACTAGCAATGATTTGAATTTGACAACACATTTCCCCAAGATAAATCCAAACTGATAAGTATTTCTCACTTATAATGGTAGATTGTAAGTGTCTGATAAACAGATACAGGTTTCAGATGCCAAAGTCAGACCCCATCTGTTTTTGATTCTTGTCTCTTATCTCAGTTCAAAGCTGCTAGGATGTGGCATTTCTTTTAGGTCTGTTTCTTCAGTGCACCTTCATCACGGTACTTCTGTCTGGATTTCATGGCCTTTAAAGAACAGGTCATATTTGAATCTAGTTCTGGGCTGTTTCAAGTTGGCAGACTCGATTAATCTTGTCCTGTATTTTAGAGAAACCCAATTCCACAACTGTGTCAAGGAGGTAATCTTGAAAAACTAGTTTGGATAAACAATTCTACATGTGAGATGGAAAATGTAACTGTGTATAGGCACGGTGAAGTATGGAGGATCCCTGTAAGATTAACGTGTGATAACAGATTTTTTTCCTGCCTATGAGAAGTCAAAGTGGAAAAGAGGGCTAGAGGAGAGGACACAAGAATAGATAAAGACAGAAGAGGAAAACTTTGAGACCCATCCTGTGGAGCCACCACCTGAAGAGGGAAGATAGAGGGGCTAACCACTAGAACGTTCATCACTTTAGTGATGGGCATACCTGAGAAAACCTACAAGAAGGTTGTCTTTCTTTTCCCTGATCTTCTTTTCTTATGGTACCAGGAAAAAAATTGTTCTAAAGCCTTTGTAAAATGTGCAGATTACACAAGCAATTAAAACAAACAACCAAAAAAAAAGAAAAATCACATGCACACATGGTCCTTTACACGAGAGCTTTTCTGCAAGGAAAACACAAGATTCAACAATATGTTTCATTTAGCACAAATGACAAAGTCTTAAGGGGCAATGGGAAGAATGTAGCTTTTTCTTCTCTCCATCTCTTGCTAATAGCTAAAAAACTGCTGTGCAAAAGGCCTTTAATATGAAATCACATTTCAGCTCCAAAAAGGCACTTGATTTCTGTCTATAGCTATTGTCATTTCACCCCTATCAGTAATGAATGCTTTTTTCTCCTCTTTTATACTAATATTTCTTAGTGCAACCTCCCTACCCTCCTTCACGGCCTTTATGGTGTGCAGAGCTGTTGAGCGAATTGCCTGGGCTTCAGAAAAAAGGAACTTTTCAAAGAGTAAAGTAGGGCAGATGGATTCCCCCAATAGCTCTAGCCAGAAGCTGTAGTGAAAACATAGCCCATAGGTTAGCTCTTCCTATAGGAGCAAGACCTTAAGTTCTTAGGGGAGAACTGACCTAAAAACTTGACTTATGGGGACCAAGCCCAAAGAAAATCACATCCAGTTAATCCAAAAAGCACTTAGTGAATTGTGAACACCACAATCAGAGTGGAAGCAACTGCAGCATGGTATTTTCAAAGTCCTACTCCCTTTCTGGTTCCTAAATGAAAGTTTTTGAATATATGACCTGTGGGGCTGTTGGGCACCAAGTGCTTGAAAAGCCATCTCTGTGGAAACCTGGTTTGTCAACTCAACGAGAACGTTCCTTGGGAAGGAAAATTTCAGTGCAGCTTGTGCCTAAATGTGATTTTGCTCTGATCTTAGATCATTAGTGTCCTTTGTGGCAAGGAATATGAATGATTGATCGTCTGGTGGATTGAGCCTAGCACAGTGAGATATCATCAGAAGGGGGAGACTGCATGTAACACTGCTAGCAGGTTTAAGTGCTCTGTACAAATGTAGAAGGAGTGTGTATGCGTGTGAGAGAGAGAAAAAGAGCCAGCATGAGGGAGAGAGACTACAAGCATGTAACAGACTTCCTGACCTAGTGATTTATTTACGGCATTCCTTGAGGGGAGGAAGCCATGCAAAGATCTTGAGCATGCATGCTGCAGTAAATGGTATGCCTGAATATATTTAGCAAGCARCAATACAAAGCACAAAATAATCTACAGAGGATGGGAAAATACTTCCATTGCTTGTGAGGCTATTGAATGATTAGAATCAGGGAAGAGAGAGAGTTTTATCTGGAGGAACAGGAAAGATTTCCCTTGCTGCTTTCTATAAATAAATTACAGTAATGACTCTGCTAAGATTCTTGTTACATGTTTCCTAGAAAGCCTGGGTGTTTCCTCTCCTAGGGCACACTACATCATGCTTTYCTTTTGGCCTGACCATCTCCTTCATGGACCTCTGCAAGGAATTTTGAATACTAATAGCCATCTTGGATCTATTAAAGAAAAGGCTCTGTTAGTACCAAGATCCCTGGAATATATATTTCACAATGAGCTGCTGTCTCCAGGGTAGGTGAGCRATGCAAGAGAGAGCAGAATCAATATCAGATGAAATCAGTAGTAATGTTCATCAGCCTGATGAATACTTGCATTGATGAACATTGGGGACACTTATAAAGTACAGTGTAACATATATGGGAAGTGCACAAAGACTAACCAAACTCACTAAAAGGCCAAGTGAGCCATGTCCTGATTCTGTGAGGTGTTGGGTACCTACAACTCCTAATAAAGAGCCCAYTACCTTAGATGTAGTTGAGCTGCTGTTGCTACTGCCATCGCAAATGTTATCTATGTGGTTCACCTTCATTTCAAACTGGAGCAAACCCTGAATTTCATCAGGATGGTGCAGTCACACTGGGRTCTGTAGCAGTGTAGCACGAGGTGCAGCATGCTGTGGGGGGAGCAAGAGGAAATACAGGGTATTCAGCAGCATTCATCAGACGTTTCACTTCACAGCACATTAAGCCCTAAACAAGGACACAGTCGCATCTTAGAATTCTTGACTCTATTGTCTAAAGTGGACCTCATCAGAAAGATCTTAAACAAAAACGTGGACCCACTCATTTTGTTTTCTAATTCAGCTGCAAACCCATCAGTCCCACCAAAGAGGCTGCCCTTTGCCTCATACCCAGAACTCCCGCAATGTCAGCTAAGATATTTCCAAATAATTTTCTGTTTTTGGGAYTTCAGAAGGTGGGAACCCTCATGGCCTGAGGCTTCTGGAGACCCTTGGGTGACACAAGGCACCAAGGCTCCCAGGTTTCTTACCAGCTGTGCAAACCTGAGGGTATCTGAAGATGACCTGATGATTTGAAGATGACTCAGAAGCATCAGCTATGACTTGACATAAGTAGCTGGATATAATTGCTCCAGGAGTGGACTTAATGGCTGGAATTTCACCCCAATCAAATTTCTCTGATGTTCATAGATTCCTAGCTAAAAAAAAAAAAAAGAAAAATCTCAATTTATATATGGGAATATAATGATCAATCAAACTTTATCGCTCCTGCTTCCATTATGGCAGCTTATAACCACATAATAAAAGCACATAATGAAAACAACATAAAAACACACAGTAAAAACACATAATACTTCACCACGTAAGTATTGCCGTCTTAGCACATCCCGGGTAAAAATGCTGAAGAATTCTTGAGGCTTCTGGCACGTACTAGTAACCTTCATAATGCTACATCACACCCTTTCCACTCAAGGAGTCCTATCTACTTAGGCAACAATGGTTATGGAAGGCATATATGATTGTTTAGATTCAGCAAAACTAAGAACCTGAGAGGTCTCCAGACAAGTTTTGCCTTCTTATCCATACAAAGTTGGATAGAAAATACTGTRAGAACAGCCTCTTCACTCTCTTTTGTTATATTATGGCCGTTATTAGAAGAGCCACATGAGWTGGATGTTATGCTAACACTCTTCTTCCTTGTGATTTAAAAGAAAGATCATTTTCATAGGTGGTCCTTTGCTTTACTTTCAAGAATGCAGACAGCTTGYTCTGCCTCCCTGCTCTTGTTTCATTATCCTTCTCCTGGCACTTTTTTGTATCTTCTCTCTGACAAAGCATGGTTTGCTTTCACTGTAGATGAATCAACACATGAACATACTATAGCACCTGGACTAATGGAGAACTCTTGACCACAATRATCAATATTCGTCCATGCTAACTGGTTTACACCCAAACTGTTTTAATTCATGTCAGATCACTTACATGGTGCTGCATTGAGATATATGTTGCAGACTAATAGCATTCTTTGACTGGGTAGCAGCGAGTCCTTTATCTCAGGAAAGYTACTTAGGTCAAAGCTTCATGTGGCTGGCCACCAAATCTGTCCACTTGTCTCTCAATGTGTTTTATAATCTCCTCACTCAATTATTGCAGTGAGCAAATAAAACAGTAATTAATCATCAGTCCCTCCAGTGATTTTATCCTCCTCTCCAATAATGCCAGAATACTTACCTCTTACTTTAACAAGAGCCTCTGGAATTCTTTTTGCCTTCATGGTTTTGTTTTGTTTTGTTTTGTTTTAAGCCAGCATTAGGGCAACACTGTGAACTTAAGTGCTCAGCTACAGGTTGATTTTTTTCTTTTTTTAAATCATTTACTGTTACTAGTAACATCTAAGATGACTGAGCTTGGTTATCTTGAAGATTAAAGGCAATATTATTCCTGATTTTATACAGCTGCTTATTTTGCATCCTTGGAAGCACTCTGTACTCATTTGGCTTTACTTTTTTTCATTACTTCAATCTCTTTTGTTTGTTTGACACTTCCATGCAGAGAAAGGAGAGAAACATAAACTACACGAATGTGATTTGAACATATTGCTGGTAGGGGGCAGGTGCAGTCAATGAAGCTGCCTTGAACTCTCTTATGTGCAATCAGCTGGAGCTTATTTGTAAAAAGTCCCCTGAAATTATGTAGCACAAGGATGCTGACCCAAAGACCACTGAAGGGATGCCTCTACATGGACTTTGGATSAGGCTTAGTATGTAAATAACCCCACATACAATTTGCAGATTTGGGAAAAGCTGAAGGCTGATTTACCAAAACCCCTAGACTGATCCAGCCAATGAACTGAAATAAGAATGCAGAAATTTCTGGCCCCTGGTCCTTCAATCTCTCTCTTAAAACATGAAAACCACAGTCAGAGGCATTTTCTCCAAGTTCTCAGCCTCTGTAGTGAGAATCATTTGAAGGCACAGCAAATTAACCTGAACTCACTTGATTTCCTTTAATCTTACARAAATGCTGGATGCAAAGCAAAACCGTTGTTAGCAAATGCATTACAGATAAAGGCAATGAAGTTACCCCCCCCCGCCTTGCACCAGCTCTGAATTTGGTCCCTGGGATTTTTACTCCTCTTTTATCTACTGAAAAGGAATGTTAAAAAGTTTAATTGGCATGTAATGAGATAACTATAACAAGTTAATTAGTTCTCAATTAAGTTGCGTTTACCATACGTTCTGAATGTGTTGTTAGCAATTAATGACACCTAATGAACTTGCAGTAGCGACTGAGTTTACAATGATAAGGAAAATAATAATAATAATGCTCACACTTGGTTTCATAGTGCATTAGAAGCAACAAATGATTTAATAAATATGTAGTTAAATCACCATCTCTAGTGCAGCAGCTAGAAGGGATGCATCCAGTAAATTTATTCTAGCACATCTAACAAAATCTTGTGGGAAACAATTGGCTTTCAAGATAGGTCTTACTGGGGRAAAAAAAAAACCTCCCTGAGAGCTTTATGACAATTTCAAAGGAGAAGAGAAAGCAAAGTTGCATGATAGGGTCAATTATTCAGTTTAGACTTAAGAAAACAGTGTTCAGATCATAACAAATGCTTGAGCCTGGTGGAATAAAATGGAGATCCTGAGGTGGAAACCCTGGTGGATGAGGGAAAAGAGTTAAATTCTTTTCCAAGATCATTTAATCAGGTGAGTATATGGAGAACAATTTGTCTCAGTGCTATGAGTTAACCTCCTCTTAAGGCTTTGCATTATGAGAGTGCCACACTGAATAGGCATTAGAAGGAAAAAACCCTACAAACTAATTTACATTTTAATGAATTTTTAATTGAACCAAAATCTGTTGTTTCTGTTTAAAGATGCAGTGTTGACTTTGTGGTCTGTGCTGCTGAGAGCCAAGTGGGATCTTAATGTGATAAAAACAATGATAACGCTAAGCTTAATTAGGTTTGAAAGCATGTCTAGTAAAGTGGCATGGAATATAGGAATAAAAATATTGCCTTCTCGTCTCAGACCTAAACAGTGGGAGGCCAGACAGAACCTAGCCYGCTTTGCCAGGCCTAACTACGATTAGATGAAAAAACAGCTATTTTTGYTCACTTGTCCACAGATCAGCTGATTGCATCATTGGGAGGGGAGAGACAACCTGACCCCATGTGTGATAGGATCATTGACAGTAGGCCCAGTGATGATATACCTGTAAGTTTTCTGCTATCACATCCAGCTTTAATGATAGGCAGTATCTGCTGGGGTTTCTCTAATCACTTTTTTCTTCGTTACAGGCTGTATCAAAATGCCAAAGCCTAGGATTTACAGTTCCCAAGGCCAGAAATTGGAGGCATCAGCTCTAATCCTCTTCTGCTGTCCTGCTGGAGGAAGTAGTGAGCTTCTGGGAGGATGTCTCCCAAACGGCAAGCAAACAGCCTGGCCTCCAGCAAAGGCCCGGGGAAACCAATAGACAGACACCCCTGTGCATCCAAGCCTCCCTAGCATTAAGAGGCCAGAGATGAGTACTTACTTGAGGATTTCTGACCAACTTCACTTGAATTTAAACCAAAAACACTTCCCAGTTTTTAACTGCACTCATTTTCTCTCTCTTTCTCTCTAGGGTATGTGCAATCCTGTTCCAGATGTCTTAATGCATTTCTTTGTCTTTTTAATGTCTTTTTTAATGTCTTGTACCATGCAATTTGCCAAGTTGACCGTGACACACACACACCTAAAGGACTCCCCTAAACAAGAACAGAACAACTTCAATGTCACTGTTTTAACTTTGGTTTCTTGCAGGTCCTCTTTTATCCTTCCTCTAGCTGCCTCTGCTCCTGAGAGGAATGTTCTATTTGTTATATGCGCAGGGTTTCAGCTAATTAAACCATGCTTTTATTAGTTATTTATTAGTTTATTATTGGGTTGGTTGTACACTGAGTACCAGCTGAATAGACTCCTTGTTTCCATAGAAAGTCCAAGCATCTGACACTCTAAGGTACCTAAATAAAACCACAGCTCTCAAAAACAAATTATGACAGCATGTTTCAGAACCTGTAAAAATCACCATACAAGCTTCATTTTCAATATCCTGCTGCAACCTACCATGTCCTGCATTTTTCAGCAATTTGCTCCACTATTACTCTGATATTTGAGTTCATATTGTGCATGAGTAACTATCCTTCAATGGTAAACTTCATCCTTTACATTATATGCCATATTATTTTTGACATCAAAAAGTAAGGGAACCACTGACCCATACCTCCTTTCAGTGTCAGTGGGCAATAACTTTGGTTCCCTATTAGTATGGGCTGGAAAAACACTCCCCCCTTGAGAGATCAAGTTTGTTATTAAAAATATCCTTCTGTGCATAGTGGGAACAGAACAGTTAAGATACAGCCTTACAACTCATTATACACCTAAAACTGGAATTGGAAACAAGCAATTTTTTTTTTACTGCTTCATCCATTTTTAAACTGCTGGTGATTTCATGGTCAGAGGTGTTTAACTGTGAATTCCCTTCCCTGCTTTGCTGTGTCTGAATCTCAGCTGCTGCTCTCTAGAGCTAGATAATCCAAACAGAGAGCCTCAGCTCTCCTCACATTGCCTA
Source organism: Apteryx rowi (assembly GCF_003343035.1). Lineage (NCBI taxonomy): Eukaryota > Metazoa > Chordata > Aves > Apterygiformes > Apterygidae > Apteryx > Apteryx rowi. Next base: position 1,885,068 of record NW_020447308.1, on the reverse strand, counting down.
GGTTTGGGAAATTTTTCCTGTCTGTCCCTTCTTGCTTTGCAACAGCATGAGCTGTCAATGAAGTTTGCTGTTGCTTAGTATGATCAGTAGAGTGGTGCAAGAACAGCCCTTGGTCCTGACAGGACATAATCTCAGAAGAACTGGAACATTAGGGAACTAATGAAAGGGGAAAGAAGTCATTGGGAGTTTTGAATTTCAATCAGGGACACTGAGACCCCCAAAGTCATGCATATTAAGAGAGCTAATGTACTCAGCACAGGACTCAGCTGGCTCTTGCCTTTGTACGAGATATCACAGCGGGGCCTTGGCTCACCTTCCCATAGCAAACTATCGGGAATTCTTTGGGGAGGCAGGGTGCTAATGCGTGCCAGCTTCCCAAGAAGAGATCCTGAGGAGGTCAGTGYGTTTCCAACATTGCGGTCCTCTAAATTCCTTTTTGACTTGCCCATTGGGCAGGAGAGATACAAGTGCAGAGCTGGAAGCCTCGGTGCAAACCCAGTTAGCAGGAAGCTCTCACGAGACAGACACAAACTGAGGAAAGAGACTTTTTGCATGTCTTTCCTCTCCGCCTGCTACACTTTTGCTGGAACTTGTCACTTTCTAGCACACAGGAACAAAGTATCTTGAAATCCAGGAAACAGCTGCTAAATGGCTGAGATATCTTCGCATTTGTACGATGATCATCACTGAGATGTGTGAATGCTCAGACTTCTGCAGACAAGCTCTAAATGTGGGTGCATATTGCCTCATTTTGCTTTTTGCTTTCTTCCTTCAAAAGAGTCTTTCAATAAAATGTGCCCTTCTTCACCTGCCTTTCTCATCTCTCTTTTCTTTCTACTCTCTCCTTCCTTGCTGCTGCTGCGAGAAGTTAAACGTCAAGTCAATTGAGTGATTTTCCATTTTGCTCTGACAGTGCTGAGATTTGTGGCCATTTGGAGGTCCTGTGGAGCAGCACCAAGTGACAGCCCAGAGCTGAGGGAGCTCTGTCTCCTTTTCTAATAAGCCTCAGCAGTGTAGCTGGCAGGTCCTGATGAACGCGGCAGCTGAGAAGGTTCTCTGTGGCAGAGGTCATCTCTTAGTCAGCTTAGGACATTTCCTTGGAGAGCTTTGTAGATTACAGCTGTGCCTCTGAATTTAGCTTGATCTGGATGTAACATTGACTCTCCTACTTTCACAGGTATAGTGATATTCAGTAAACCAGCCTGGATGTCTGACACAGAATAATTGCCAATGTGATGAACTACCTTCATTTACTGACTAGGTCTTTTCTATCTGGTGGGTCCAGCTGTGCTAGACCAGATCTTGCTGCAGATTGAGGAGAGAGTCACTGGATGTGCAGCCTCAGATGGGTTTTTCAGAGCAGACTCAGTGGGTCAGTGTGCCTCAAGACATAGCTCGGAGGCTGTTAGCAGATTATCTGCTACAGGCATCCACCTACAAACAGAGGGAGGGCAGAATGTGGTGCTGACTGCACACAGCCCATCTCAGAGCCTGAGCCTGCACACGGAGTTGATACAGCTGGTATTTTTTCGCAGCAAAAGCTGAATATCCATTCTCAAGCTCTACCAGTCACACTTCACTCAAACACCTATTTCAAGGCTGCTTCTGTGATGGGCTAAGAACAAAAAGAGTTGGCTAATTGCCTTTTTGTCTATTTAGGTGCATATGGCCTAACACTACAGGAGAGTTACTTTTGAAGCGGATGGCCTCTTAGAGATGATTTCTTTCCATAGAACTATGTAAGATCTCTGTTTCTCCACCACAGCTGAATCAGGACCCTTGATCTTATCCTTCCAGTGCTACCTACTTTTGCCTCCCCCTTTTCATCTGCTTCTGCCTTTGTTTCACATAATCTGCTAGAGATGTTGGCCTTAGGACTCACCTATGTAATCCCTCGCACACGATACTCTGTTGCTTGGAATACTTTTCTTAGGCTGTTTTTTTATCCAGGCTTGATTAACATTTCAAGCTGTGAGAGCTCAGCTCTTTCTCATAATGAGCTCACTTGGATCACAAAGCCTAATTTTGGGTACTGGTTTGAAAATGTTGTCAAGGTTCCATTTGTGAAAATGCCTTTACTTCTGAGACAGAGGGATGGTGTTGTGATTTTATTTAGGAAAGTGAGGGCAATGAACTACAGCAAATTTAGTACAGAAAGGTTGGCAGAGTAGCTGTTCCACATGCTACAGGCCACAAAAGGGTTGGCAGAGTATCTGTTCCACATGCTACAGGCCACAAAACACTTCCCAGCTCTCTATACCTAACTTAATATCTACAATAAATAATAGACCTGCAACCCTTTGTGCTACAGGAGAAATAAGAGGTCTCTCCAGTGTCCTAAGCCAGCATCTAGGGAGAAAAGGTCCCCTGAAAGCTGGGCTCGTGTCTTGCTGCAGTGGTTTAAAATGTTGCCACCGTCTGCTCTGCACCTCTCTTCAGAGGGGCTGGAGGATGGGAACGGGCACCTGGACCTCCTGAGCAGACTCTGTCATCCCACTTTAAAGTCATCTTCATTACGGCATGCGTGAGACACATATCTGTGCACAGATGAGGCAGAGGTGCTAAGCTGAAGGAAGAAAAGCTCTAGCAGATAGGCCATTAAACAGCCAGAGGCCATAATTTTTTTAAGCAGTTGCAGCAACAATTCATCTATTGGTTCTCTGCAACCAGGAGGCCCTAGTAAGTATGTGGCTGCACACCCTTTTTCAACAAGGCTTAGGTAAATCACACGATCATTTTGTTCCATCCCTGTGATGGGGAAAGAAAGACTGCTTTTGTATGACTAAATGGATTGACATAATTGACTCAAGCTGAGATCAAGAACTCCTTGGAGATTAGGATTATGGTCTTTTTTGAATATGTATAGTTCCTAGCACAACAGAGCCCTGATTTTGGTTAGGTCTATTGCAAATTAATAAGTGTAATAAATTATACAATGGATGGAAGAACTTAAACAAAACACTTCTGTCCAAGAAGGCAGAAGTGATTTTTCAATAGCACACTTCTCAGGTTTTCACCAGGCTTCAGCTGCTTTTTGAATAATGAAGTAGATGAACAAATGAAATACATATGCTTAAACTACAATTCTAATTGAAATGCATTATGGTCAAACAGGGCACATTCTACACAAAGATCAGTATGATAAAGCAATGAACAAGATAGAATTGTATTTCAGAAGTGTTTAAAAACTCTTTCCATTCAGCAGGAGTGGCTCCCATTTGCAAAACATTTATTCAAATCTTAGTTGAAAATAAATCCTTGAATGTAGCTATGCTATTGAGAGGTTGCAAAGTGACAGTGGCCTCTTTAATCATTGTCCCATTCCATGCTCAATCAGCACAGCATATGCAGGAATGAGTGGCAGGAGTTGAGAATTCACCTCCTCAGCAGGGTGAGGTTGCATGCGTCTCTTCTTTCCAATTAGAAGCTCTATTCAGATGTTAATCAGCAATACCATGATTAAGGAGGATTAAAAAGAACASTTGGACATTGCTCCACTGATGCGACTAAGGAATTTTTTCTTTCTTATAGAGAGTAACGATGCTCTTCTCCTGATGGATGCCAGTTTGTTTCCTAAGTATTGTTTGAGTTTACCTTAACAGCAAGGATGTCACCCCTCTTCCTCAATGCTGCAGTAACTGAGTGCAGTTGTTATATCTCCAGGTCTTCTCTCTTTTGGAAACTATCTGAACTACTGGTTCTCCGTCTCTGCTGCCCGAACAATCCCTCAGTGTTGTTCTTGGCCTCAGGTACTATATAAAACTTGACTTTGTCAAGGAAAGCAAAGTATGATGTGGCTGCCAGCACACTACAGTCTCGCACATTCACAGTGAAGATACCTCCTTCTCACATACAGACATGCATCCAGAAGTGCCATTCTGGAATAGAAGGCACTGTCCAGTCAATGACTTGCCATTGGGGAATAGAAATAAAATTCTCAGATTTGCTCAACTTTGAGCCAAAAATTGTATGAAAGATTTACATGGCTTTCAGCCAAAACGTACCCCAGGTCTGCCCCAGAGGCTTGTAGACAAGTACTCACTGCCTCCTCAGGAGCCCCAGAGCTTGCAGAGAGTCCAGACTGAGTTCTAGGTCTAAAACAAACCCTCAGAGCAGTCAGATTTCATTAGGTCTGGGGGTTTGTTTTGAAGGTTTGCTTCCAGGTCTATTTATCAGTTGATAGCAGGTGCTTCTGGCTCTCAGTGTATGCAGCCAAAATATACACATCTTGCAAGATCTGACTGCTGCTTGGCTCCTGTGTCTCTACTATTTTGCCACAGTACTTGGAAGCTGCCTCTCTTATCTGAGGCCATGTCCTTGATATAACGATCTTCTGTGGCAGTGATGAGCTACCCAGAAACCACAGCAAAGAGGAATCTGGGAAATACTGAGGACAAAAATGGTCTGAGAAAAGGTCRTAGGAAGAAAGCTCTCTGCTCCCCTTGGTATTGGCTTTCAGTTCTCTGAGTTTTCCCAGTGCTCCAGCTGCTACTCTCTTATCTGCCTTCTTATCCCTTTTCTTCTCTGCCTTATATAGATTTCTAACCTGCCTCGCTCAGATTTTGTGAAGAGAAAGAAAGAAWAACACTGATGGGGTGAGATGAAATTAAATGAGGAACATCTGAGCTGAATGGGAAAAGTAAATGAAAGAATACTCTTGTAACTGATAGAAGCAGACCTAATGAAGAGGACTGTAAATGGAGGGAAAAGACCACTGGAGATTATAGCAGGATGATTCCAGGACAAACAGACTAAAGATGGACTACAGATCCAATGGGGACTTTTCCCATCCAWAATTTCCCTGCTTTCCCTTAGAATAAGGGTAAAAGATGTTACCCAGAGGCAATGTTCTTCAGTGCCCTCTCCTGAGGTGCTTGCATCACATGCCATGCCTTGCACACATATGTCTACGCCATTCCCAGTGGCTTCCCATGCCCCCATAATTAGGGGAAACAAAAAGCTCTGTTGTGTTTCTTCTGAGAGATTAGCTCAACTGGCATAAAATGAAATAATTTGTCTAATGGTCTAGTATTTGGGAAAAGAAACCCTTTAAAGGGACTAGACTGGAACTGGCTAGTCCTCCAAATGCATGAAGTGATTTAATTAAAGCTGACAATTTAAACAGGGATTTTAATGGATATTGACCTCATTGTATGCCTGTATTTCACCATTACAGAAAGTTAGCTGCAGGTGTGACCTTTGTACTTGGAAAAAAAAAATCCCTCTGAAATCAAACTTTGTGAGAATAACTGAAATTCCAGCATGAAAATATTCCTTTGTGAACTCATGTTTCAGGTTTAACTCCCTTCATTTGCATCTTACAAAAAAGAGAGGAAAAAAAAATCAAAGCAATCAGTTCATTTCTGGTAGGAAATTTGGACACTATCTCCTGCATCAGTGCATAATCTTCAGCATAGTGTTCATTAAGCCATGATGATTCATGACTGACTCCTCCAGCTGAGATACAGAGGGGGTTCGGCCCWGAATTGCCCTCACTATCTGGAAGCATTTAACTCTGGGGGTGACAACATACAGACTGCTGTAGACATTTTGAGCCTCTACTCTATAAAGCTAAGTGTTGACTTCAGCCGAGATTCTGACAACATAAAAGTAGTGCAGGCAAGTGGGGATTCAACCCTTCACTATACATTATATAGAACTGATGGYGGGGAGGAGGGGAGGAAGGTGTATTTAATTCTTCTTGATATTGTACAAGGATAAAAATGGTGGCAATAATAGGCTGTGAGCTTGCAGAGTACGTCTAGACTGGATTCATTTTCAGGGTCAGCTAAAGGTTAGCACAGAGTGGTCAGGGACTTCTGAAAATTAGGGGTTTTCAAAGTGTGTAAGTTCCACATTGAGATGTGGCTAGCAGTCAATATCTTGTTTGAATCTTCAGATATATCAGCTGGGCCTTCAGTATACCTTCATGTCACAATAACAGACATTCACATCCCAGCCACCACCACTTAAAAAAAGACTCTTTGTACTGGTGTCCTGTTCTACCTAGTGGAGATATACTGCATCTTCAGGAGGCATATCCATGCTGCATTTGATATATCCCACATGAATGATAGTGGAGATCTGATGGAACATACTGTTCTGTAAGCTATACAAACTCATGATGTGYTTAGCAAGTGACATCCAAGTTGCTCCACTGTCATTGCTGTTTGCACCTGTGCTTCAGAGATTAAACGTGGCTAGATCAGCTTACCCATATGACAGTTATATCCCTACAGAAAACAAGGGCATACCACCAGTAGAGAATTGGAGTTATAATCAAATATATCAGGGGAAGGCGAGTAGGAAACAATCATTCACTGTTCTCACAGCAGAATGAGGGATCATCAAGTGAAATTCTCAAATTACAGAGTTAAGCACAGAAAAAAAAAACACTTTCACACATATTTAAAYTGCAGAACTTACTGCCACAGGATGTTGTGGAGGCCAAAAATGTTCACAGAAAGAAAAAAAAAAATCAAGAGCTTTTAAAAACAAAGCTGTAAACACTGGCTGAAGAAGTGCATATGCTACCACTGCCAAAGTGTGAGAAGACATACCAGTGGAAACATTGCTATATGTATATGTGATCCCATATAATAAGCTTCTGCTGCTGAKCACTGTTAGAGACAGAAATCTGAGCAAAGTGGATATTTGGTCTGGCTGCATGCACCTATTCTTAYGTCCTTTTAAGAAGTCTTGGTTCTGGACTTGTCTTTCCTGGGAAATTTCAGAATCTCAGGATATAGTTTTTGACAGATTTTGGAAGCTATTCAGACATTAAAATATGCTTTTGACTGAGGCTGCACAAGGACTGTCTTGTTAGCTAACTGTGATTAATCCCAAGAGCCCCTCTATAGCCTAATGAATTACCATGACTCCTTAAGGTCATTTTTTACCACCACAGTAGTTTCCAGGACAGACAAGTCTCAGGTTAGTAATGCCATCAGCATCCTTTATGCAGTCAGTATTGCTCTGTGCATTTCCTCATTGTACTTGGGGTCTCAGTTCATCCATCCCTCAGAAGGATCTAGCAGACCGAGAGGAGCCTGTCTCGACTTTGCAATTGCCCAGGTCTCCAACATTTTACTACTGGCACCACGACTGTGTCTATACAGCGTAATTCAGTACTCTGCAGAGCCATATCAGCTAGCTCTGAGTCAGGCAGCCTATGCACTATTAGCATCTGAGCTGCATTCACATGGAGCTCTATTAAAGTTAACATATATTATCTCTCATCCTCAGGCCTACTTTTTGGTATCTCTTGCATTTTATACCACAGAGACACACCCTTGCTTAATTTTAAGCACAGAATTATGAGGTCTATCTCCCCTTTTGCTTCTTGCTGAAACCATAAAGAGAAAAGATCACAAAGAACAGTCGCAACAGGCAGTGCCATCTCAACAAATCTTGCTGCATCCTCAGCCAGCCCTGGGGAGGTGAGGAGGAGAACTGGCAGGATTAACAAAGCACCAAAAGTACAGGCTCACAGCTTCAGYTGTTAGAATAGCTCCATCAAAATCAGAGGCAAAGCATAGCACCATGAAAGAGTAGCAGCTGGAGGGGCCATACAAGCAGGATGTCCCTCACGTTTTCAGCAGGCACAGTCACCTCCCAGGCAGTCTGCTGCCAGCTTGCTAAGACCCCTGCTAGCCTACCTGATGTTGTGCTGGTCCTAGRTGGTCCAGGAGGCTTTTTTTGGCTGCATCAAGAGCCCACACTTACAGACATTTTGTCATTTTGAGGTAGTCGGTCCTTTATATTCACTCAGCTTTATCACTTCAAGGGATTGACCTCTAGTGGGCAAGGGTGAAATACTTTAACTAATGAGCTGGCTTTTCATGGCAAGACTGAAATCAGCTGGTGCCATCTAGCTAGGGAMATCCAATGTACCAGGGTACCATTGCACTGTTACCGTCTTTAACAGCTTAGGAGAAAGACTGAGGAAAGGACGCATTCCTTGGCTCCCCTATCTTCCATTTAATGAAAGAGGAGCTTTGCATCAGGCCCCTTCTGTGTGACTAAGCTTTTATCAGACACTTTTCCTGGACAATAAAATTCTCCTAAAGCATTAAAAATAAAAATCAGAGAGATGCAAAACACAGAGGCTTTGATCAGAAATCATTACATTTCCTACAYGCTTAGAAATATATTCAAATCCTACCTGCTCACTTCTTTCAGCTGACAGTACTTCCAGAGGAGCTCTTCCAACCTCACCCAGTTCTTGGCCTGCAAAGAAATAAACATCTTGGTTGATGACTACAGACAGATGTGACAAAACTATCCCAATCAGAGGTACAATACCATTGCCTGAGTAATAGTTTTCCCACCCACACAAAAGCCAGCACATACCAAGTGCTGAGCTTGCTGTTCTGATGGACAAAATTCTGCACCATCAGATGTACATAAACAGCTGCAAGTTCACTTAATAGGGCAAGAATAAAGCAAATAGATAAAACTAGAAATACCTCCCTGTCCTTGTCTTTACTCTTGTTAACATCTGGGCGTAAGCATTAGTCTGCTGCAGTAGGTCATTTGTTTTAAGACTGTATTTGGCTTGGCAGGGAGTCTAGACAGAAGGGTACTCTGTTAATCTGACAAGTTCCTATTGCTCTTCCATGTGTCGGGCGAATCTTGGACTAAGTGGTGCCTCAAAGGCAGAGCTCATGCCAGCAGGGAGGCTGGGATAGAGGTTTTACTTTAGAGCATGCCAGGGGAACAGTTGAGCTGACCATGCTAGATCTTCTTTAGAAGCAGGGGAGGATGGTGCTCCATCTTTCTTTGGAGTAGGGTTGGGAGCTTTCAAGGTGCCATGACTACAACCCCCTTTTCCAAATTAGGAGTTGAAGGAGCTCRTGGATGAGCTGCTAACCAAGGCCAGTGTAAATGAATAGGCAAGTTACTTTTTAGGGCTGCAGAAGCAAGACAAAAAGTTATGACTTTGCTTTACACACAGTAGGTCCTACCTCAGCCTGAATTTGAACCTTAGTGGGACACAAGCTGGATAAGCTGGTTCTTATAGCAACAGTAATGAGCCAAAGAGTCACAGAAACACAGGCAGGCCAAGTTCATTTTAGATAAAGTAACTGTGAAAAAATRACAGCATGACAGACAATTACATGAGGGAAAACTCCCTCCACAGTTAAGGCTTTACTGACAAAATGATGCAAGCTCCCAGCTAGGGCTGCTCAGTCAGCTCAAAAACTTCAGCTGCTGGTGTTTCTGACATTGTTCAGGTGTGATTCTCCTCTTAAGGGAGCTGAGAAAGTAGAGAGCAAGTGAAAATAATGAGACATGTGGCTGTTTTGGGATAGGGAGCTCTGGAAGTACTGGCAGGATGAATATACCTGATGCATTGCACAGTCAGACTTCGGGTTTGCATTTTGCTGCGGCTGTATTGCAAGGTACTGAGCACTCTCTCAGAGAGGCCAGGAACTTGCTATTCATGTACGAGCACCCATCCTCTATCTTCCCGCCCCAATTCTCCCCTTTACACATACACATGCAGGTAATTTTCATCAAGTTGCCAAACAAATTCCACTTCCTAGAGCATATATTGCTAGTTCAAATCCCTGGAAGCTGCACAAAAGCCAGGATGCACCCAGTTATCTGCTGCAGATAAAGGGCAGCCTGTGAAAACGGGCATCTTTCCACTCCTTTGTACTGAATTGGGTGCGGATATGAAGCTGGATGACAGGCCTTTTTCCAGCAGCACTCCTGCCTTCAGTAGCCCTGATTATCTCTCAGCCACATGGTGTCCAGAGGCAGAGCTCCTGTGCGTGTTGGCACGCTCATGAGCCCATGAGAGTGCACATTCAAAAGGTGAACATGGAGGTTACTCTAGATAAAGATTTTTGGCTGTGGCTCTGAACATTCCTCTGCTGATGAAATATTTATTTAGACATGTTGCTTAGCAATGACCAGATTGCCCTAAACATTTAGGAGAAAAAATATACTAGGGGATGCGGGAACACAGAGGGATATCGTGAAATAAAATCAAAGAAAAAACAATGACAAATGGTCACTGGTTCTGCCGTATTTATATCATTTTACTAGTAATAGATAAAGAATAGATCTTGCTCAGTAAAGTGTTGGATTGGTCAGACAAATTTTACCAGCTAGGTGGAAGGCTTACAGAGATAAAAGCAGACAGTCAGAAGGCTCTTAGCCGTTATATACCAAATTGGTTTATGTTTTGTCACTGCTTGGCGATGTATGTCCAGACAGCACTGTCCGATGGTATTTTCTTTCCTCTCCTTGTCAAAGTGCCAAAGGTAATTAAAGTGAGCTGGATCTCTCTGTGAAGTGGGATTTACTGAAACAAACTGATCAGAAAGGCAAAAATAGCTATGTAGTTCTGCATTTTGGAGTGATTGGTTGGCTCAGAAAGAGGRTGGCTGGGAAAGTCGACATTAGATGCTGTCTGTTTTGCCATCTGATGCTCATCATCCATCCTGGTGTATATTCAGAACGTTTTCAGGTTTTTTTTGTTTTTCACTTCATAGTTTCGATCCTATTTCCAAAAAGCTGAATAGCCAACAGGTGAGAGAGCTAACATTTCTGAAAAACAACCATTTTAAAAAGCTGCCAGTACATTTGCCTTATGAGAGAACTCTGTATAAATCAGAAGAAGGGAAAAAGGGAAAGGGAGAAATTCTTTTTCTGTGAAAAGAGATTGTCTCACAACTTCATTCCCAGCATTTGTTTGCTGGAGTCTTTGCAGAGGCCAGCTGTTAATAGATGGGCTGCATGAGCCTTCTCATTCAATTTATCACCAGTCTTGCACAAAATGATTCTGCTGCTTTCATGGCAACACAGTCAATCTAACTATCTCACATATCTGTAGAAGCCGTGATTACTTTACCATCCATTGCCTCACAATCTTTATTCTCAGAATAGCCCTGTGGGGAAGGAATTATTGCTAGCTCCATTTTACAGATTCACAGAGAAGTAATGCTTAAAACCAGAAGGGAACTTTTCATCATCTAACCTTCCTATCTAACACAGATCGGGACATTTCATCAGTTACCCCTCAATGGAGACCAATCCTTTGTCTGTGACTGATGCCTGCCTTCCAACATGTACCAGTCCTGACACCAAGAGGTGGAGATTCCTCAGAGAGCTTGTTCCTTTGGATAACCTGTCCCACCACTGGGAAACTGTGCTTTATCTCAAATCAGTGTAAGTCTGATTTCAGCTCCAAACTGGGCCACTGAAACATAGAGAGACTGAAGTTTTGATCCTCAGAAGTAACTAGGTGCTTCCTTCCATCTAAGAGTCAATGGACTTTAGGCACCTAAAATTTTTGAAGATCTGCATGTGTGTGTCACTCAGGGATCCTAAAGGATCAGATTAGAGCTCCTGGGTCAGTGACACAACATTGAACTCCCCTTTCCTACCTTCAGGAGGAGTTCTTCAAGTGTTTTGTTTTAGGGGTGGATGACACACTGATGTTTCCCCATCAGTCTCCCTTTTCTACACAGATACCACAAGAACATATAGTCCTGGTATGTCAAAGCTCTGCTCTGTCTTAAAGCTATTCTTCACTGCTCACAAGCTTAACGGATTCATTCAACCTAGGTGTTGTTTACGACTGCCAGAAGGTTTTTTGTTGTTTTTTTTGGCAAACCAGTGGAGGTCTAACTTCAAAGTAATCTCCAGAGGCTCTTTCAGGCCTTGGAGCAGAGCAAAGAGTTAGTATCATGAGCCAGCAATGCACCCTTAGCAAAGGTGGCCAATGGTATCCTGGGCTGCATTAAGCAGAGTGTTACCAACAGGTTGAGGATGGGGATCCTTTCCCTCTACTCAGCCCTCATGAGGCCACATCCAGAATGCTGGATCCAGTGCTGGGTTCCCCAGTACAAAAAAGACACAGATTTACTGGAGCGAGTCCAGTGAAGGGCCACAAAGATGATTAAGTGGCTGGAGCATCTCTCATACGAAGAGAGGCTGAGAGAGCTGGGGCCGTTTAGACTGGAGAAGTGAAGGCTCTGAGGGGATCTGATCAATGTTTGCAAATATCTGATGGTAGGATGTCAAGAGGATGGGGCCAGACTCTTCTTAGTGGTGCCCAGTGGCAAGATGAGAGGCAATGGGCACAAACTGAAACACAGGAAATTCCACTTGAATACAAGAAAACAATTTCTTACTGTGAGTGGGTGCCTGAGCACTGGGACAGTTTGTCCAGAGAGGTTCTGGAGTCTYCATCCTTGAAGATATTCAAAACTTGACTGGACAAGGTCGAGGGCAACATGATCTAAGTGACCATGCTTGAGCAGGGGGTTGGGCCAGATAATTTCCAGAGTTCCCTGCCAATCCCAGCTATTCTGTGATTCTGTGATAATGGAGGCTGGAAAATGGCTAAAATCCAGTCTCAGAAAGATATTGATAAACAGAGGAGGAGCTCACAGGAGAGGAATGAAAAAAATTTGAGTCTGCAGGGTATGATTTATGGTGATAGATGAGGTCAAGTTACCTATGTTGGTTAAATGATGACTAAACAGGAACATAACGGCAAATCTGTTTCAAAAAGTATAAGATCAAGAACAGAGATTAACTGTTTTAGGTGGATGYGTGGCAATGTGCTGGAGAAAAGCGTAGGCCTGCTAGCAGAATTATCTTCTCAACAATGAGATTTTGGTAAGCTGAGGAATGGTCTCCATAGGGATCAGAGGTGAAAATGTTAGATTTTCACTTAGGATTTTGATAATCAGTCTATAAAAAATATGAACAAATGTATGGGAGGGACTTTTCCTGGCCAGACAAGGGGAAACGTTGTGGGATCAGGCCAGTTGTTTCCCTCCCCAGGTTCCAGCATTGCCATGGGATCTGTTCGCATCAGGTTCAACAGCCACATTCCTTCAAGCATTTGGTTGCCAGCTCAAATTTCTTCACCATTCTTGCTTTTTGGAAGCTTTTTCAGCTTCATCATTTTGACAGACCAATTCTATAATGTTATCTCCTCCCCTGGGATTGCAAGGCAGAGGGAATAGGTAATATTAGAATTCCCAGCACCATCCTTCCAAAAGCAAGCCTCTGGGAACCTGCCTTGGCTGTAGCAATGTCTGCCAACATTGCAACTTTTCTCCCCAGTTTGTTCAGAGCAGATGTGTAGATGAGCACATTGAGGATGTTTGATGAAGAAAGAAGTTGTGGGTGTTCACTCAACTGCTTGTTTGTCTGGTGGAAAGAAATCCCTTTCTCTAGTGTGGGTGATCATTTTTGAGCTGTATAAAGTCAGTGGGTTGTTTGTACATCCTCTCTCAGCAGCTTCAGGATGCTGGAATTAGGTTATCTCTTTCCCTTCTGACTCTCTCACTTAGAGTCAGTGTGGGGGAACTAATTGTCTGCCCTCTTTAATAGATAAACCAAGGGCTGTTTAACTTTTGATGACTGAATAGATTTGTAAAATAAATCGAACTGTCTTTAACAAAAAGAATTGTATGGTCAAAAGAGGCAAAATGAGATGGCAGATGGCAGATCTGTTTAGCTACTAAAATTAAGGCAAAAGGGGCCAGAATGTGAACCCCTCTCAAACACACAAATAAAAGGCTGCCCATCAGAATAAAAATGCAGGGGTCAGGTGATCAGATATGGCACATTTGTATCAGAAGCCAAACTCATCAATTATCATTGATGTGCTGTCACCAGGGAGATATTTCCCTCAGTGAAGAATCAGATAATGCTGAGTCAAGACCATGCTCTTCACGAGATTTCAAAGGCCCTTGGTTCTTACCTGCTCCTATCACTTTTATTAGCAGCTCGAAGTGTGACATGGAGTGAGCGCAGGGAGAAAGCACCAGATCCCCTGGGTTCAGTTCTTGGGTTTTCCAGTGATTTGCTGGATGCCCTTGGAAAAGCCAATTAAGTTTCTGTTGCCTCAGATTTCTCAGATGCACAATACAGAGCTGTTCACAAGCATAATTAACTCACAATCTGACCACAGTTTTCAGGCTTGCGGTTTGTAAGAGGAAGGCATGATTATTTCAGAAATCAAGTATTGAAAGTATTAATAGATTTTTAAGGCCARAAGCAATGATTATGCTAATTTATTTATACAGCATTTGTTAACCAGACCACAGAACCTCTGCCAACAATATCAACATTATAGGCATACCTATAAGTCCTGTGTGCCACAGCATCTCTTCTAAGGAAACGTTAAGTCAGGTCAGCTGTTGAAAGGGTTATTTACCTGTGGTGCTAAAGTATACCATATTGCTAGTCTGAGTGTATCCAGGATCAGCTTCCCACTGTGAGAAGATTAAAGGGCCATAAATGTGAGCAGTCTCTAACCYAAGCGGGAAGCTGTAGACTGTGACTGGATGAACTCTTTGCATTCTTGTGGATAAGCTAAATAGATTAGGGTTTAAGTCTCTCAGAATAAAGCACGTTTTCTAGATCTTAAATCATTTCTGCAACTTTCCTCTGAARCCTTTCCAATTTCCAGCATCTTTCTTTGAATTTTAGATGCCAGAACCGGAGACAGTACCAATTATGGTCTCACTGACATTGTATTTAGCAATAACACCCCTGCAGTATTTACAGTCTCTTTTCTTATTCATCCATTGATCATATTTGCACTCTTTGCTACAGCCTTGTACTGGTAGTTTTTGTCTGACTGGTGTTTTCTATTGTGATGCCCTATTTCTGTTCTGGTAAAGTTTCTGAACACTCTCAGTATATCTGTTTGCAACTTGATCAATATTTTGACTTAAGGGTAGGATAAGAAACTGGTGTTTTGATCTAAAATAACTTAGATAAGTGCCTAGAAGTCCATCTGAGTCAGAGAGCTGGAGTCAAATTCACAGCTGGAGTTTTTCAACCAAGACTTGAAAGCGCACTGGGGACGGCCGTAGTCCTAAGTGGTAGAACACCAGGACTGGAGTTAGCTTTGAAGCTGGAGTTTGCTGTTGGAGCACATCAAACCTGGCTTTAGGCTTATGAAATGGACTTTTTTCTCCTTACAAGAACTTTGAGCATAAACCAGCTAAAGGAATTACACCAGATTAGATGCTKTGGACATTTGTTTTAAATTTTTATCACTGAAATGGGAAAGGGAGGAGGACCTCTAACCTGTGCTGGGACAATAGGCCAAAATATAGCCAGTGGCAGATGAGCTTAGGTTATTTGTATGAGAGACTATAGACAGAGGGAAGGGAGTTTCACTGATGCGTGTGTTACTTCAGTTCTTTGCTGGCACCTTATTTAAATACCAGATCTTTGTAATATGTCTGTGAATTACTGTGGGACCAGAAAAGAGAATCCTTGTGCATATCAAATAAGGACTCACCTCAAGTACATGGCTGTGGTGCCACAACACAAGAAATTACCAAAAAAATCTTTGAATCACCAGGCTATAGTAGTAAATTAGAAACAAAAGGTGTTCATTAAAAATTAATTCAAGAAACCTCACTCTGCTTAGACATGAAAAAGGAAATACAGTTCTCAGATGTGGTCTCTTACAATGGGAAGAGAAGCAATCCATTTATAAGGAGCTGTTGGTTTTGCCTCTCAGAGAACATCTGCCATCTGCACCTTTTTTTGTTGCTCTATCATTAATCAGATTTCCAACTTTGTCTCTTTGTTTCTGTTGTTTTACATCCTCCAATCTCTGGCTTGTAAGGAATAGCCTAAGAGGAAAAACACAGCGGTGCAAAGCTGGGGCTTGCTCTGGGATGCGGCGCTGTAAAATTCTGATGCTCTCACACCTCTTCAGGACTGTGTCAAGATAGCAGCGGTATGTCACAGAGCAGCTACCTGGAGTCTGACCCCGGCAGGAGGCAGCTAACTCTTGGCAAGRGGAATTTTCCTCTGCTGATCTGTACAGAGCAGCTGACACCAGTCACGTGCTTCCRCTACAGCTCTGCTGAAATCTGACTTAAAAAAAAAATGAATTTCCTGACAAATACTGCAAAAATAGCCTTACGGACTGTGACATTCAAAGCCTTTAACCTTCTCACAGCCAGGTGATTGCTAAAGCTAATACCAACCGGTTCTTTAGCTGCCTGAGTAGACACATGACTRTGCAAATCTCTGAGAAGTGTCCGTCCACAAACATGGCATTGGCAGAGGAAGACAGAAACCGGGACAAGGGACAAAACGAAGACATGGAAGAGTGGAAGAGCAGAACAAGGAATGGTTTCTGGGAGAAAAGCCTGTGGGAAATGAAGGGTACTTGACAGGCAGGAAAAGGGTGATTTCTCTAAATAGAAGGAAAGTTGTGGTAAGAGCGAAAAAGCCAAGGTCTGCTTTAAAAAAAAAAAGGAAGGAAAAAACATGAGAGTTGTGGAGAAGCTGGTAGAGGAGCCTGGGGTTGAAAACTCTTTACTTACTTGTATTAAAACCAAGACTGGCTAATTCAGATTAATCAATACAAGTTAAAAGAACTCACCTTGTTTTGACACATGGATATATCCTGCTAAGTAGAATGGACAGGAAAATGATCAGTGAAGAAAGAAAGGAGTAAGAAGGAAAAAAAGTAACATTCTCTGAGCTTGAGGTGTCAGAGGGATATGTTAGAGGATATACGAAAGAAGCAACATATTCAAGTGTTCATTTTGAGTGGACAAATGGGGGAAATTTGGGGAGTGGCAAAGTAGAGATGGGAATTGTCCAAATCTAGTGATAACTGAAAATTGTGAGAGCAGAAGGAAGAACTGTGAAGCCAGCAGAAAGGGAAGCTGAGGGGAAGGAGGACAGAATCCCAGATGGCAATAGTGAAAGGAAAGGAGAAATTTTGCTGGCAGAGAGGTGGTAGGAAGACTGGTTTGCAGGGGTGAAAGACAACTGGAAGTTTCTCTGCAAAATCCTGCACTGAAAAATTTTGATCAACCACATAATGAAATATTTTGGCCTTTGGGAAAGTCCCTGAGAAGCTTTGTATAGAGCTTCCAGACTATACATCCTGATAGTTAAGTGTCATCTTCTTGATTTTTGTACTACTATGTACAGAGCTGTACCACAAGAACAGGCAGTAGTTTTATTTACTGTCATAAATTAATACCATCAAATGATGCTCCTGTGGTTATTGGTGTATACAGAGGAGTCTATTGTACACCTGGAAATGAATGTAGCGTTTGCCTTGAGACGTCAATCAACAAAATACCTGTCCTAATTTCTATGGATGTATTCATTCATTATAATTCCTCATGATGAGCAAACCCACACTCCTATATTGTCACAGCTACTGGAGCGACAACAGCAGGTCTCTTGCAAAATCCATTTTGCATAGCAAGAATTTCAAATGWAAATGAACCTCTATGAAACTGCCAATGATTTTAGTTCTTTCCARTGGGATATGTAGGGGCAACCCTGCATCACTTCTTATTGTTGCGGACAAAGGTCTGATGTTCACTTTTGCCTCTCCTGTCATGAGCTACTGAATGGGAAGAGTGAGTACCTCTCTCCTTTCTTTCTGCTTTAATTCAGCAATGGAGAACAAAGCTTCCCCTAAGTGAAAGTGTAAACTTAGATATCTGATTGGTTATGAGGCGTATTTGCAGCCTGCAGAAACACTCGGAAGCATGGTGATTGGCTTTGCTTAATAGGGGTGACAAAAGCTCCTTATCCTGCCAAAGCAGCATTAAAACCTCCCGTGCACAAAGGGTCAGAACGATAGTGCCAGTGCTGCGGGTGTGATAGCTCTTTCCCAAAGATGCCTGGCTGCTCTTGTGCTGTGTTTACAAGGCAAGCAGTTTTTATGCTACGTTTGGCTCAGTAGGAGCCTGTATAACAAAACCTCCTCTCCTTTTCCTGGGAAGAGGCAAAAKAGTTATGTCAAAAGATTAACTCTGACATGGATCTGAAGCTGCTTCCAAGGGGAAGAACGGATATAACGATGCCTCCAGACCAGAGCGCGGAGTATGCAGGATGGGGCCAAGAACTAGCTGTAAAGCTGCTAAGAGSTGAGCACGCCCTGTGTACTGCAGATCTTCATTTGCCAACTCTGAATTGATTACCATACACACAATCCATTACCTTCTGCCACCTTCAGATCCTGCCTCCTACTAGGCCTGAGGCRGTGTGGAAAGTTGCCGCTAGTTTTGTTAAAAAAAAGTTTTTTGCTGTTCCCATACTGCCAACAATGCTAGGAATATCAGGCAATCCCAGAACAAGGCTGCTAAGGTTTATAGCAGGATGTAGAAAGAGGTGTCTCATTCCCTATTTTGCTGGTACTCTCAGTCATGGCTTCTTGCTTTATTCTGCGGATGCCTTTATATCCCCCATTCCTCCAGATGCCTCTTCCAGAGACGAATATATGTGTTGGCAATTAGAGCTGGCACTTGCAGTTATGCTTCTGGGGCCTCTCTCTGGTCTCACCTCATCCAAGCAAGTCAATTAATCTCCCTGCGTCTCAGTTTCTCTGTCTGTAAAACAGATAATAACGTGTGCACCACCCAGTGTGGCTTAATCGGSACACTAGCATCTCTCTGGCTGAGAGGGCTGCAGAGGTACGATGTGTTTTTATCTGAGGCAAAGTAAAATGCCATTATCTGACTGGCAGTCATTATACCTGAGAAAATGTGAGCACCTTGCTCCCACCCCAGAGATTCGGAGGGTCARCTCTGAGGACCTCCAGCCCACCACAGCTCTGAGCCAAGGGAGACCCTGCTAAAAATAACAGTACTGACACTGTTGCTCAGGATGTCTCAGTTCATTTTTTTAAAGCACTTATTTCACTGACACTTCCTTAAAAAAAAAAGAGGAAGGGAAACAGAGGGAGAAAGACAGAAATCATTCAATTAAAGATGAAAATAATGGCCCCATTAGGAGCTGAACAGCCTGCCTGCACGGTGCTCACTGCAGAATCGTCAGGAGGAAGGCAGTGGGCTGACGGTGAGCTGTGACCATCTCATGTTGAGTGCCTGTTGCACTAACTGCATGCCGGGCACCTGCAGAGTAAGAGTCTCCACTCCAAATAGCTCCTGGTCTAAAGCAAGATAGGAAAAGTCAAGAAGGAAAATAGTCCCAGGGAGGTGACTCACCTTCCCCAAGGCTGTGCACAGCAGGCAGTGCAAAAGTAGGCAGAGCATCCGGATGCCCTGGGATGACAGCCAGTCCTCCAGATCAGAAAACCCCTACGCACCTCCCTCATCCACCGACTGTCTCTGTGGCCTTGGGTGCATCACCCTGTGCCTCAGTTTCCCACCCTTAATGAAGCGCAACTGTACCATCTTCTAGGGAAGGAGAGATGTGGTATGCTTTTCATTATATTTTGTATCTAGAAAGTTTTAAGTCTTTTGACTGGGTTGTGATACAATATTTTTACAAAGCACATCACATTATTCATCACAACTTAATCTCAGCACTAGAAAATACTACTCTGAGTCTTTCCTCCAGAGTCCGATTAGATTTCAGGATGAAAATTAAACAATTAAATAACTTTTCTACACAGAAAATTGCTATGTAGATGCCATATCTTTTCAGGAGGAGATGTCCATTAGTGCTAATTGTGATGGTGGCTTTGTTAATGGAGACACTGGTCTGTTTGAGATTGGACAGATGAGCTTAATCCCATTTCAGTCAAGCTACTGAACAGATAGCAGATGTTAATTACTTTAGTCACTAATTCCCTAGACCACATTGTAGCACACGATCCAGAGGTGAAAAGTTTTGTAACCCATTATCATGTCCCCTGTATCAAATAATGACTCCAAAAATAAACTAGATGTTTGAAGAGGATTGAATTAATAGTAATTTCTATGTGCTTTGTGACATCTCTTTTTTCTGGATATACTCTCTAAGCACTTAGTAAATCACTGCAGAAAATGTATTGTGTTAAAGCTGGTAAAGCTATTTATTGGGTACATTTCATACATAACAAGTGCTTTTTTRGCATTAGTCCATGTTAAGTCTTTGTTTTTTAAGGAGGGACTAAATGACTCTGAAATGAGTAGAGGAGAGTAAGCAAGTTGGAGAAAACCTAATTGGAGTAAATGAACTTTCCAAGGYACAAAGTGGACTGTAAGAAGAACCACCCTGGAGTTTAGAGAATCTCTACATTCCCCACTAGCAACTTCTTCCAAGGAAAAAAAACCTGTAGATGCATGGCCAGCAGTGTGTACATGGAGCAAGACATGGGATCCAGGGCTGGCTGGAGCCCTTCTGTGAAAAAGCCTTTGTGCTTTCAGTGAAACATATCCTCCACACAGTATATTGGCCGTCTTCCCCGAATTTCAGTTTTTCAYTGGAAAGCTATAGATTGTCTATGGAAACCAATTTCTTCCCTTAATTTGTGGGTTGGGACTGAAAATATTGGCTCATTATCAAATAATAAAAAAAATCCAAAATGCTCACCTGCCCTCATTTTCTTAACCAGTTTCCATTAATCTGTGATCATCTATCTTAGAGTATGATCTGAAGAGTTTTTTTTATAGAAACAGGATGTGCATAATATGACCTAAAAAGAACATCTGAAATTCAGGCACTGACATGTTTGAATGGATATTCTGATCCCAAAGAATATTTTTATGACGGGCAGACAAGTAAAAGGGAAAAATCATAGAGGATTCAAATGTCTTAAAAAACACAAGAACCAACCTGAAAGTTCACAGGATGCTGAAACAGATGGCTTTCTGAGAGTTAATCTATTTTCTGAATTTGGTGTTGTGGAAGGCACATAAACATTTCCTAAGGAGAAGAAAACTCCTCGTCTTTTGATAAAAGGCACCTACTCTCCATGCAGCCAGTACCTGAACGAGGAAGAAAAGAGATAAAACTGGGGGGGGGGGGGGCAGAAATCAGGTTTCATTTTTCAAGCCTTCGTTAGGAAAAGGATGTGGAGAAGGTGAAGACTTCTAATTATTATCTGAGAAGTATTCACAGATACTAGCTTTGGGGAAGCCTATGGCAGGTTAAGAGCGCACATCAGCAAGCGCACACAAATGAGGAGGTACCTGTTCAAAGAAAAAACAATGCATAAAACATAGAYGCTGCTTATGCAAATACATGATGATGGCATTGCCAGGCACTGATTAAGAAGTAAATCTGATTTGCTTCAGGCCCATTTTTATCAGCAACATGCTGTTTTTAAGGTACTAGTAGATGTCCTTGGCTCATTCCTCCTTTATCCATCTCCCAAACTGTCCCCTGAGGTTAGGTCCACAATACTTTGGAGATTAGCAGGTGAGGGAAAGCTTCCAGTCAGAGAGTGTCCTGCAGGTGAGACTCCAGAGGTGGCTGATGAACAGATCAGGATGGCTTTGTGCTTGCCACAGGTGAAAAAAGCTTTTTATGCATCTTGTAAGCTGCATTGTTCTTGYTCCTAAGGATGCTCTGATATGCAAAAATTTCTCTCCAGCCCAGCCACATGAAGGAGGATCTAGTCATGCAGCAGAAGGAAGTAATACTGAAATAACTTTTAGAGTAGGCTGACTGGAAGACCACATCTTGCTGTGCTTGCAAAAGATTATAGTTTTCTGGTCATCACTGCAGGGGCAGAGATATTTGGAAATGGCAGGAACACATCACCAGTATTAGCTGATGTGATCCTAGATACCAAAGAACAGCATAGTCCTCCTCTGACAGTGTTCTTTGCTAGGAAGATTTCTCTGACAAACTCAAAGTGGCCATTAATACATCCTGCAAGTGCCTGTTCTAAGCCCATTTCATTTTGGCATTCGTGACCTGCTGAGACTTGTTCCTAGCACAACAAATTGGCAACAGATCACTTTAGCAGATGGCCTTGAGTATATGCATGCCAAGACTCATTATGTGCCCCTTTTTTAAGAGCCATGTGTGGACTCTGTCCAAGTATGTGGCTTCATCTCTCACTTCTGGGATCATGGTGGCACACCTTTTTTTATTCAAGGAAAAAGCTGTCTCCATTTGCAATGCACTCTGAAGTCCTCACTCACACTCAAAAGGACCAGAGCATCTGTTTGGTTTGAATAAACACCTGTGCATTCATTTTGGATAGCTTGGAGTAGGCTGCTGGCGGTCTATAGAAAATGAAGCTACTGGGATCTATCCATTTCTCAGTAGACTCCCAATCTCAGCAGATTTTCCCCAAGTCAGTTGATATTCTTGTGGAAGCTACAGCACAGACAGAACAGCACATGGAGTATGCATTTTCTAGCAACCTGTACAAGGCTGCAGACAAAGCACACAGAAAGGGATGAACAAGTCTTCTGTATTTTACTGCTCAGAGCGTATTAATCGTGCTTTCTCTACTGCCAAGTCTACATAGCAGTATAATGTATCTGTTACAGGTTGCAGCTAAGGGACTTAGTCACTTAGCCTCTACTGATTGGAATAGACACTGCTTTTGATACTTTTAGCTTAATTTGCATAACCTCAAGTCTGTTATTCACCTAATGGAGAAAGACTTGCTCCTTTGTCCTTCTGAAGATCACCGTGACTCTGCCACCTCTGCACCTCCCCAGTTCTGTCAACCTCAAATTATTTCCTGGGAGAAATGTGTCATGTACTGATCTGTCAGTCACTTCTTCAGGGATACTGAATCTATTAAAAAGAAAAAACTGATTTTAAATGACATATCGTACTAAACTGTCTCATTACCTCCAAAGTGAGATGAAAAGCATTCTCTCTATATATTATTTTTTACCCTACGCCTCAGTATTATTCTTCATTCATGGGAATGCTGTTTAGCCTGGAAGATTATAGACCTGGTTATAACCAAAGAAAGAGAGAGAAAGATTTACTCCAATCATGTCAAAGGGACCTCAGTGAATATTAACTGATAAAGTATACACAGATCACAGCACACCCTCATTGCTCACCTGTGAATTTATCCAGCCTGATAAATGGGAGCAGTTTATAGAGCAGGCAGAAATTGATATGGAGAGGATTCTATCTAGGATGCGCTGTATAAATTACCWGATGCTTATCTGTGAGTAATTCCCTTGCATATGTTAACTGTCCACACACTTGCAACCTATGGCAAAGACATTAGATAACCTTCGATTCACAATTGCCAGGGGCAGTCTTCATACTAAATAAATAGTTTATTTCTTTTGCACTCAATTGATATATCTGTTTGCAAGCATCAGAAGTGCTGGTCTAGAAATAGATACCTAAGCTGTAATTTTTTAAAGCTGTCCTTTTTTTGTGCCAGCAATTTGTTGCTGCACTTTACGTAATTTAGCGGCCTACTACTCCTACCTTGTCTATTTTATCCATCAAGTTTCTAATGTGCCTACCGAGGTGCCTGTCAGGTGGATGAGACATGATCTTTTAGCTTGTTCTTTCTTTCTGTATGTGTTCTATCAAGGGCACAAATTATCACAAGTGTGATCATATATTTGCCTTTTGGGCAACTTTGCCCACAGTTCTTTGCTGCTACAGACGTATGTGCTGATCTGAACAGGAAATATTTTTCTGTTGAGCTCCGCAGGCTTGAGATCAGAATTCAGCTGAGCAAAAAGTGAGGACAGGATGCAGGCAGGATGAAAATCAAGCACTCAGTATGTAAAGGAAGGAGCATTTCCCAGCGCTCAGACAGGTGAATGACAAACGTCCTCCTCTTTCGACATTACCCTCCCAGCTTAATACAGACATTGCAAAATGTTTGTTTGGCGTAAGCAAGGTTTATAGCTCTACTTTCTAGGGAAAAMAAACAAACAAACAAAAAAACCCACTATCTTTGCATCGAAGTCAAAGCACCTTTTTCCAGAGGAACTGCACTAGCACTTGAAGCCCACTTCACAGGCCAGTGCCAACTAAATGTAAATGAACCAGGAGGAAATTCAAYGCACAAAGAGAAAAACATCAGGTTGCCTGAAGGCTCTAAGCAATTTGCAGCAGCTGGTCAAAATCAGGAGGTCTGGAGCTGTTACTCCTCCCAGCCATAAAGCCCTAAGCCAGAGATGTCCATCCCTCTGTGACCCAGCTCCTGAGCCACCAAATCTTCAGCCTCGCGTCAGTGAATGTGACTGAAAGACGCTGCACCATCCAGCTGACCTAGAGCAAGCAGAACGAGAGGGTCTGCGTCGCCCCCAGCCCCGCTCACCTCATAAATAAATAAATAAGCTGGAAAGTGTTATTAAACTCTGGGCTCAGGACATTGTTCACCCACCAGCATTCTTTGCTCTAACTTTTGCTGCCAGCCTTAGAAAGTCCTACTGATAAGTGCTGTTTCTCTGGAATGCTATCAGTAAAACTCGCTCCGTTTGCGCAGTGGATTTACGCTGCTCCGCTCTGGAAGAGGTGCTGATCCCACGCCTCGTTCCCGGCATTGCTGGTGTCCCCGGCAGACAGCCGTGCGTGAGGCTCTCCACCTCATTAACCTGGCGCTGACAGACCTCCTCGCCATGGTTTCCCCACGATGGTCACGCGTGCCATCTTCGTTCCCAAAAGACGCTGCCTGCAATGGCACGCGTGGCACAGGCTGGGCTTTCAGGAGCGGAGCCACGCGCTCCCCACCAGGCCGGCGCACCTCCTATGGCTGCCAGCGCGGAGCCTGTCTCCCGAGAAAAACTGGGAAGGCCCAAGCACAAGCTCCAGCCAGGATCAGCAGCCCAGAAACGTCCACAACCCGGACCGCCAGCGTCCTGAGCCCCTGCGCCTGCGGCCGCCCTTCCCTGCCAGGGCTGTTCACCCCATCCCGCTCCCTCGTGGCCRTGCCTTCATCTTGGCCTTGCCGACCAAAACAACAAGCTTAGAAAGAGCGAATTTCTCCAGAAATGGGCTCGCCCTTTCTGCCCCCGCCTCCGTCCGCCTCTCTGGGCCGTTGTACCCCCTCTCCGCCCTGCCGAGGGCCATGGCGCTGCCCCCCGGCCCCCCTGGCCCAGCGAGGCGAGCGYCCTTGGCGCTGGGCCCTGCCAGGTRGGAGACGCCATAACCATGGCAACCAGCAGCACCACCATCAGGAGCGGCATGGAGAGCCCTTCCGACCCCCAGACTCRTGCTCGCCCGCCTTTGGTGTCACGCAGACGCTGGATTTGGGGCACCTTGGGGCTTCCCTTCCTCCCCAGGCTCTTGGCACTGTTCCCTATGTCCAGTTTTGAGAGCCTTCTTCGTTAGCACAGAGGAAAGGTACGAGGCGAACGCTGAGGTAAAAACCCGCTGGTTTCCGCCCTGCCTCCGCACCGCGGGATCGCCCTCGGCTGGCGCAAACAGCAGGGTCCCTCCCTGGTCGGGCTGTTTAAGCTCCCCCTCGCCAAGCCCTCCCCTCCGAGCCCGGGTCTCACAGGCAGCTGCACCGCACTGCTGGTCACAGCCCCAAGGGCTCCTCTGCCCGCGCAGTAATTCGGGCAGGCGGGTGAGCGGGTACCGAAACAGTTGCTAATCTCGGATTCTGTGAGCTACTGAGACACGGGAGTTTTGTGCTAAGTATATCTGGCCCATTTGCCCTCTCCTTTGGATGACTTGGCAGCTGGTGTAGGGATGTGCGGGAGAGCAATTGGGCCGAGCTCAATTAGAGGACACTGATGGTTAGCAAATAGCCAGGGGGGTGAAAACCTCACAGCCCTCCTCACCCAGCGTCCAGCGCGTTCCTCAGCGGGAACTACCCAAGACCCGAGCTCATCCCCAGCTGCGCTGTTAGCAAAGGCGCAGCTGCGGGGTTTCCAGCGCGGCTGCTGTCAGCGGCGCTCAGCTCTCTCCTTGTGCCTCTTGCATGCCAGTCCCTTGTGCCTCTTGCATGCCAGTCCCTGCTCTGAAGACAGTTCACACCTCTGTTATTTCCCACAAGAAGCTGACTGTAGTCATTGACTGTAAAGGTCAGTGAGAGAGGAAAAGATGTCTTTGCATTAGTCTCTTTAGCTGAYACCTGGGAGCTGGCAGCTCTCTGTTGAGTTAACTGGA
This sequence comes from Apteryx rowi, assembly GCF_003343035.1. Taxonomy (NCBI): domain Eukaryota; kingdom Metazoa; phylum Chordata; class Aves; order Apterygiformes; family Apterygidae; genus Apteryx; species Apteryx rowi. The sequence goes on along the minus strand of NW_020447308.1, from coordinate 1,859,304 downwards.
GCTAAGCCTAAGATCCAGCCCTTGAGTCAGCAGCAAGCTACTGTCTACTGCTGTTCACGGTGAGCGACATCTCTTAGCAYTGCTACGTGCCTGTGATTTGGGTCAGACAAACCTTTTTCTCTGTGCATTCAACAACAATTTGCACAGATTTCTTCAGACCCAGGTGTCTAACCAATGTCCTTGGCAGAAGGAAACCAGGGATAACAGTGTTACTACTCTTATATCTGTCTCAGTGGAAATGTGCACATTTCCATCTCAAAACAGTGAAAACCTAGATGTTATTTCATGTCTTCATGGTTTACTACAACAAAGACTCTCCCTACTACCTTCCCTGGAGGGGAGAAGAGTTGCCTTCACTTCTAAATATAGCTTTAATGAGTGCAAGATAAATAAGATAGCAGGGAAACTTAATCCAGTTAACAAAGAAATAGCAGAAGGCATAAGATACTTGCATAAAGATGGATCCTGATACCATGGGCTGAATCCACAGGAGCATTGAAAGGCTCAAGCCTACTGAAACTCCAGCAGTTTTGTGGATCTGCAGCCGGGTAAGAATTAGGCAGGCAGTTCTTGCTGCCAGTAATGACAGCAGAGTTGTATTTGGCTTTGGGCGAACACATATACCTCCTGACTTTGTTGCCTGGATGCAGCTGAATATACTGTTTATGAAGGGAGAAATAGCACAAGCTGAAATATATAAAGGTCTGTGCAAAATCACTCACTTGACATGACTTGCCAAAGGATTTTGCTCCTGACATGTACCCGCTGGCTGTTCCTGGTATCATCTGTGCTCTCCAGTTTGACAGGGCCTAAACCTCCTTTTTTCCTCCAGTCCTGGAGCACTGCAGAGCTCTGCTCATTCATCTAAGTTTGAGTTTGTAGCAGATCCCATTTATTTAAATCTAGGATCCCAAAACAGCACTATCAATGCACTTCAGTCTTGGTCCAAACCTGATTCTCTGAGTCTCTACTAATGCCCTTTGGCCTTGACTTGTGCTATCCATACAAATAGTGTGCCATATCTGACTCTTGCAGTGAGGCTTTGGCATKTGCATAATACATTTTGTCGAAGGATCCTAAGTACTCAACAAACCTTACAAACCCATATCCCTTGGCCCATTTCTTTGAAGTAGCTCCAAGGGCAAAAGCAACGTTTCAAACAAAGCAGGGTAACACTGCCTAAAAGTACAAAGAAGAACATATGCGGAGAGATAAATTATTCAGATGCCACTGCAGGGCAGTTTAAGCCAGGACTCCAGAATGAGCACCTTGCTCTTGTCAAAAATGCCTGAGGATGGATCATGATCGTAAATAATCAAAGCCTTTCCTTTAGTCTCATATGAAAGCTGAAACAATCTTCCTATACCATATATTCCCCTGGTTCTGTGCTGACACCGCCACTTTCCATAGACACCTGGGGCTTCCTTGGAGGTCTCTTGACCAGACATATGCATAAAGGACTCACAGATTGAATTTCAAAAGGGGATCATGCACCCACAACTTCCAGTGAAGCCACCTAAGGAGGCTGCAAAGCTCAGAACCCTTTTCTAATTACACCAGTAGTCTTGTCACCTCCTGGTAGGGCTTATATATCCTCTAGCTTTCAAAGGAATTCTATATTAAAAACAGACATCTGATAAGCTGGAGCCTGCCTGAATACAGAAGGAAATTTAAGGACAATCAACTCCTTTTCTCCCCGCAGTTTGGAGCAAGGACAGCTGGAAAAATCACATCACACTCATTTGTAAATATTCAATGACACTTTTCATCCAAAAAGATCTCAATAGCAAATTAACCCATTTTTTAAGACACAGAGGGCATTAACAATGTGCTGGGTCAGTTCTCTCACTTGGATTTCAACKTTTTCAAGGTTGTGACCACACAGGCACAGAGAAAAAAAATATTGGCTTTAATTTCTCACTAATTTTCATGAGCTTGTTTTTAGCGGATGAAGGATGTGTAAATTATAAACATGTATATTTCAGAGAGGTGAGTGAAAAAAGCAAGCATCCATCAATCATTCAATCAAACACAGAGGCAGCAAATCAGCTGTGTATGAGCAAATCACTGATATGAGCACCACAGTCAATTATTCCCCTACATCAGATATTTCAGCAACATAACATTAACACAAAAGGCTGGATTCACATTTCAATGTTCTCACAGTTGCCTAGCATAGCATAGATACTATGTGTTTATCTATCATTTTTGTATGGGTCGTGATCTACTTCAAAAGTGAAGTAGAGCTTGGATCAGGATTCACTTATATGAGCGGGCATAAAGACAAAAGAGGCTGTATTTGTGGCTTATAGGGTTGACAGGGAAAGTTGATAGGACAGGTAAATAGTCCCAGGGAAAGAAAGCACTATTATTCCCCATTTTACAGGTGAGAGTGGAGGCCTAAGGAAACCTGGGCAAGTGGAAGTTTATAAAGGATTAGATAGTGAATCCTGTTTTTTGGAGCATAGTGCTCACGYAGTGAATCACAAGGCTATATGTCTTCTCAAGAACCTCCAAAGCTCAGAAATTCAGTGAGCACCTGAACAACTGCAGCTTTGTCCTCTCCACCTCCATGAAAATGAATGGGATTTTGAGATGTTCAGTGGTAACAGGATCCCCAGAGGTCACTGAGGAGCCAATTCCTCACATTCACAAAACCTTGCTGGTGAAGTATGAACAAGCCAAAATGAACAAACACAACAGTGAAGCATTTGTGAAGATTTATATAAATGATGCTTGAGTGTTTTCTTCAGTGGTATTTCTGACCTTTGCCATGAATGTTCATACAAATTATATTTTCATTTGTAAGAACAACTGTGGAAAGGGAAATTCTCAGAAATATGCATTGAAGTGAAGCTTCGCTACAAAAGGCTTATACAGCCATGCAAAGATCTCTTTCCTGTGTATAAAAGTTTCAGTCCCACAGGAAAGGAAAAGTAGTAATATGATCTAGGTAATACATTTTGCAAAACAGAAAATAACAATGAAAGGATGGCAAACAGCCTGATGCAATTGAAATGAACTCGAGGACTGAGATACATCACTGACTGTGTTTGAATAAGGAACATTGTCACAAAAAACAAGCCTGTTCATTCATGAATAATACAGGACCAAAAGACAGGTCTGAATTTGTCATTTAAATTATTTACTGTAACTATGAAATGGCCACCTGTCTAGGCTTGTAGCAGCGCTTGAACCTAGTCCCTTTAAATCAAAAAGGCAGACAATAATATTGCTTAAGCTAAAGAGTAACTTCCTTATCAAAGTGGAGTAGTAAGCTTTTCTCCTCATGAATAGGCCAGAGGCTTGAGCAGCAGGTGTAACCTTTTCTGGGCTTTATTCAATAATTCCCACCTCTCTGGGCAAGGCCTCCAGCCAAGCCCTCCAATAATGTGACGAAGGCCAAATTACGGAGCTGGGGAGCATCTTCAGGTTGTGCTGTTTGCCATGTGCCATGTGTTGGTGAAGCCCTTTGTCAGTGATGATTTCTTTGATGGGGCCCTATCTTGGGACATCAAAAAGACCCCAGTGTGTCCCAGATGGCTGAACTACCAGCAGAATCTGCATGGTTCACCAAAATGCAGGAAGCCAGTAGTACAGCCTGTGCGCGGAGAAGATCACCTGCGAGCGGGGTTTAGGGTTATAGCATTTATATAGAAGAATAATCAGCTCATCACTAAGGCTAGATATTCAGTTAGCACATCTGTCTTTCGCTCCCCCAAGTTTTCAGCTCTCCATTTATCAAATTAAACTTGCCTTGAAAGACATGCTCTGAGATGGTCTCTTGTTTTTTCCGTGAAGCTGCCACTTGCGAACACTCCTGCATGTYGTGTCAGGACAGAGGCATCTCGATTTGCAGTGGACTTCATATACAGGGTAGACACAGGACAGTTAGCTCCACAGGACCTGTGTTAGCAAGGCCATTCTGACCTAACACCGAGGAGATAAYAGATCTTAGAAACACAACACCTTTGTGACCAGCCATAATAACAGTATTTAAATATGGAATAAAATCTATACTGGAAGACGTCTAAAAGATGTTTCTAAGGATTCTGAATGTATCTTTACATACCTGTCCCATACTGTTCTGTCATCTCACCTCAGTCAACTCCTTCACAGTGACCTSCAGTTCTGATTGACCTGAGCTGGAGAGGAGCCAGCCCCCTCAGGATTTCAATGTATTTTTAAAGCTGTTGCTCTACAGAGCGCTTCCAAAAAATCCTTGTGTTTCTGTAATAAACAAGAGCTGCTTTTGAAAGCCACTTGGCATTCTTATTTAAATAACCCCTTTTACTCTCCAGTTGTCTTGTTTTTCTCAGAGWTGTCATAGAAAGGAAGATATTGATGAGTTAGTTGTGTATCAAGGAATATAGATGAGAAAGAAGCACTAAAATGAAGATGAAGTCATTTACTTTGTTCTTGAAAGCATTTATTTTTGACCTATTTCTCCAGCGTGTATAGCTACAGCATCTAGCTGTTCCTTCATAAAAATTCAGACATTGGGAAGAGCATCCCACAGTAAAGACTATGCACAGATATGGTTAATACTGCACTGCCTGGGACCGGAGAAGAATCTGTCACATTCCATGCATCTTGTGTAAGTGGACATGTTGTAGCAGGGAAGTCAATAGGTTGTTCGGTTATACTGAATCTCTAGAAGGCAAAAACTCATTTTCACTTTTCCAGAGAAAGAAAAGGTCTTAGATATCAGTGCATTAGATCTCAAGAATGCTCAGTCAAAACACAGGTTKTTACCTTTTAAGATAAATGTCTTACTGAAACCAGCAAGGTCCTTAATCTCCCCCTCATATGAGAAAGGTGACGAATGAAAACAGCCAGTAGATTCTTAGATTGTTTTCTCCAAAAATAACCCAAGGCTTTTTTTTTTTTTTTTCTTTCCCTGCTGCATTCCAGGTTTGTTTACACTTAACTAGAACACCGGGAAAGAAGAGATAAAGGTGAGTGATGCCAGACCAAGCCCTCACCGAGTTTTGATCGTCAGAAGGCTTTTTCAGCAGATGTCACATCAAGAAGTCCAAGTCAGCACCTATAATGTGGATCAAGAGCTGCCCACAAACCACAGCACTTCTAGAAGGTCTGAACACTGTTGGGGACTTTTCTCTGGATTTTTTTTCTTGACCTTGCTGAAATACATAACTTTATTCCTGACCCACACAACACATCTATCCTTTTCAGATATCCCTAACAATTATTTCATTTGTATCAGAAGGAAGCTTTTGCCAGTGGAAAAGGTTTGATTATAGCAATATATTAAACATATTAACGGATGCACCCCTTTATTGTCTCAACTTTCCACTATCATTGGGCACCCTGTGCTTGACAATATTTAATGTTTTTAACAGGTTTCTTTTCCTCRAGCTTTTAAAATACCTTTGTGTTTCCATTTGCAGTTTTGTGTAAGGATATGCATGCAAAATCAAATAAACATGCATTTTGCAGACACCCGCACCTTCTTCTAAATGCAGTCCCCAAAAAGCTGCCAGTTTGTTTGTTTCTGAAGCCTCATCCATGTGATGACAACATATAATCACAGCTATAGTAATATATGGATAGGTAGGTAATTCCAGGGAGGGCAACCACAGAGCAGGGAGAAGGAGGAGGTAAGAGGGAACCATCTCAAATAATATTTGCTGAAAATGTGATCCTAAATATTATTGCCTTGAGTCTTCTCTACCATCAGTATTCCACAGAGGTATCTCTAGTTTACATCTGTRCAAGCGTAACGAGAAATAGACCCTGAAAGGTAACAAAATCCTTTCTGTTAACAAGCATATAAACTAATGACACTTGATAAACTCAGCTCACCAGGTCACTTACAACCTGCAGTGAAAACAGATTAGATGTGATCCAAGTGCAAAGAGTTTCCCCTCAAATCTCATCCTCAGCTGCAAAGTGCATTCCTGTGACGAGCAGGCTTTGATTTGCAGCTCAGTAACCTGTATTTCCGTATACATTTCTGGATTCAATGACATGTTTATATCATTAGCAAATCGAGTGCCTCTTTGTTCAAATATCATTTCAACAAAGGCTCAGTTGTGTTCTGACTTCTGGCTTCATCCAAAAATCTAGATGTCTTTCAAGTTGCTCTGCTTCTTTCCAGAGGCAGTTAAAGTTGTGTGGGTGTTTGAAAGTACTGGATGAGCACTGCTTTCAGTGGGGATTTAATACATGTTCTGAATGGAATATATGCTTTATATACCCAAGGCAGTCCTGGAAAGAGGTCTCCAAGATTTCAGGTAAATATATTCCTCCTAATTATTCTAAGTGGACACTGAATGCTACTCTTCTCCTTTATTTGGATTTCTGTGCCAATGTGCTGATCACATTAGCAGCAGGTCATTAAATTGTCTCAGGTTTAAAACTTTTCCACTCACCGAAGTTAAGATACAGGGATACAATTGCAAATGGACATATCCTCTGATCTACTCGTGCAAAAAGGGCAATAAACTCGGCGGGAATCCTTTTAACTGCACTAAAGTCATACCCGTGCAACACTCTTGCTGTAAAACATTACAGTCTTGCTAAGTACAGTTAAACCAGTTAAAAAGCAAAACAAACAGCTTCTTCGCCATTGCTCTTGCCCTGTAAATCAAACCTCAATTACAGAGGTAATTACATCCATGCAAAGAACAGGGATTCGGGGACTGGAGCACTGTATGTTCAGAGAGGAGCTCTGGAGCTCTGGTAAACTCCGTCTGCTGGATAATATCTATTCCAGCCAACAGCTGAGCAACTGGAGTCCGTGAGAGTTAAGGACATTTGGCACTTTATGGGAGGTGCATAGACTCTCAGAAAGTTGGTGCCATAGGGCATGCAGAAAGAAACTGGAGACGCAAGGCTCCCTGGCTGAGCCGCCACAGCCAGCACTAGGGCTACGTTCCCCCGGACTCTGCCGGGCAAGCATTGCCCAGGGCTAGCACAGATCAGAGGCTTCTGCGATGGGCTGTGAAACCTGCCCTGGCCCTGCAGCGCTGGTGCCTTTGCTACTCAGCTCATGTAATGCTGGATCAGGCACAGGGCTGCAACCACAACGTCACCTTGTTGTATCTATTGTGCCATGTCATCAGTTCAGCATAGCTTTTTCTTTTTAGTTGTAAAGAGAAGGCTGGAGAGATAACAGGTTTAATCCCAGGAACCACCTCTCAGAGTGAAAAGTGGGGTAAGGCTCCACTCCAGTCCAAATATTTTCCTGGGCTCCCTGTTGAGCTGGTCAGTGAATTTGCCARACTTTTGCACTGCAGTCACTTGCCTGCTGGAAACAGCCTGAGGACCCCCGCTTATTTTGCACAGGCCATCCTGCAGCTGTCAGGGGCACGTTCACTCCTCACTGCTGTCCTGACTCCTTTCCAGAATAAGATAAATGTCTCCATCCCTTTTTCTCTCCCACCTCCCAGTAGAAAGTTTCCTAACTTATTGTATAACAAGCCCATTTTTATCCTTTCTTGTCATCTCCTAAAGGTTAAAACAGAACCTCTGCTGAGCATCATCTTCCCAGGCTCATGGCTTTTAATGAAAGCCTGAAATTCCTTCTGTTTAAGGCTGGGAAGGTGACTAATGGACTAAACAGCCTGTGGGGTGGAGGAATGGCTCTGCTGAAAAACACTGTGCAGCCAGCGAGGTCTGTGTGCCTGAGCTAATGTTTACGACAGCCAGCAAGCCCAGTGAACCTGAGACGGGAAACAGAAAATTCCCCTGATCTGTGCCTTGTCCTCCTCAAGCTTATACTGAACTTTTCCTTACCTGCAAGGCCTGTGTACATAACAGATTTCCATAGTTGCCCTTTTGTCTTCACGGATCTTCACCTCTAAAATAGAGATCCTCCTACTAAGGCTTCAGTCTTACGCAAAATATAGGCTATACCTATGCAGTCTTTTGCAGGCAGTGCTGTGCTCATCTCAGCCATGCAGGAAGGCAGTGGGACGCAACCAGGCTCTGCCTTTGCATGCAAAGCTCATGGTCAGAGGGTGAGCCCGGCTCAGAGTCCTGCTATCAGGGCAGTGCTGGCTGCTCCAATCCAACCCTTGCTGGTAGCACTGAGGCTGGCAGGGAAGACAAATTTGCAAAAGAGCAGGCACAAAACCAATCTTGAAATGAATGTTGGCCTCAGACTAATGGGTAAATGCTCACTTTGCTTTGATTTTTAAATAAAATAGTTCTTCTCTCAAAGCCTGGATCAATGTAAGCAGGAAACTGGGTGATGACTAACACTTTGCTTGCTAAGGAATATGATTTATCCTCACGCTCTCTCACAAGAACATGGCCTGCTGCTGGGTGTCTGTGTGCTCTTGCATTTCCCTCACAGCAGCAGTGTCTGCTCCCATTTCCCATGTAACCATCAGGCTCACAAGGTACCAAAGCAGCTACTGGTGGGGTCTGAGGCTGTGTGAAGTGATCTGCAAAAAATCCCAGGAGGTCTATATGCAGTTCATTTCAAAATAGAACAAAATATTGAATTTCAAGATTTCCACAGAAGTGAAACGTTAAACGGAAAAAAATTGCTTCAAGGCAATCAAAACATTTCATTTTGATAAAAAAATCCAAATACTTTATTTTGTATGCTGATAGAATTCAAGCTGCAGTTTCAGAAATAAAACTCAAAACGATCCAATTCCAACAGGACACTTTTAGCTCATCAAAAGATTTTGTTTGATAGAAGTGCCACTGAAATTGAGATGTTCCCATGAAAAGTCATGATTTTAAAGGAAATGACATTTTTTCTCATGGAGAAAATTTTGACCAGCTGTATTTAGCAGTTTTTCTTTGCACTTTGCCTGCACATTTCAAAGAAATTTGTGAAGAAGGACAGATGCCTCATCATGAAAAAGAGGAAACGTAGCACGTTACAGAAAAGATACCTGCTGGAGACTAAGATGACTCCTTATGCTGCTGCTCTTCCTTGTTGAAAATTGACTCATGAAACTTGGGCAGGTCTTGGTGCGCGATACCCCTGCCAAGCAGGCTGAAAAGATTACTCATTTTTTCCCCTGTATCCCTCATTTATCAGCATCCATCTGGTTATCTTTTGTGTAGATCATAGGCACTTCTGTTGTCAAAGTTTGCAAAGCACTTGTCTCAGTTACGTCTCATTGTGTGTCAGGGACTGTTAGGTATTACTGTAACACAGCTCACAGAAACAGCATCGCTTGGAAATGTGCTAAGTGCTTTCCTTCTACCTTGTGTAAAAGCAGCCTTACAACCAGTGTCTATATTTAATGAGCTCAATATGCAAGTCTCTCTAGTAGTTGCATGACATGCATGTCCTTCACAATACAGAAAGCAATGTGCCCATTTGGAGGCAGTGAATGGGGAAGAATTTAGCTTATCCTGGGAAAGTACTGGCCTAGCTTGGCAAGCCAAGACCTGTTGTGTGCCCTCTGTCTGCTTCTCTCTTTTTCTGCTGTCCTTCTGACTTACAGGAGCAGTAAGCGCTAGTAATGCAGTGATAACAAAATGCTAACTAATATGGTAACTTTTTAAAGGCCACTAGGTGTTTGCAAAATGAACATATATCCAAGCCCTTTGTCTCAATACCCAATGCACAGGAACACAAGTTGGCATGTGGCTGTCAGGAGCACACCTGCTATTTAAGAAAAAGATTTGAAAGAGAAATCTTTATGTTCCTGTCCTGCTGAAAATACCTGTCTGATCTTATTACCTCGTACTAACCATCTGAGCTAGGATCTGTCCCTAAAGGGCTGGAAGAGAGACAGCAGTAGGCATGAATGGAAAAACTGTGAATGGGCAGGCAGCTGCCTCTAACACAGCAACCACTTTTTCCTGGCAAGAAGACCGTTATGGACTTGCTCAGCAAGGAGGCAGCACGGCCCCGGTGCTGCCCAGAATCCCTGCTGCAGCAAAGCCAACAAGGACATGAGTGGCTGTTGTAAACAATTCTTTGATGACTGTCAGCGATAGTAAGTGTGCAGTCTTGCGAGGCACAAATGCATGCTCCTTGGCCCACAGTAGTCACAGGAGGGAAGGGAAACCAGAGAAAAGGCAAATGGTTAACTTTATCCTGCCAAGAAGAACATGGAACCTTTTTGTCTTCCCTGACTGGCTGAGTAGGACTCCTCAAACCAGGTTTCATGTACAAAAGCTCATGATTCCAGTGATATATATATATATATWTTTTTTTCCCAATATTCTCTACCCCTGACCTCCAGGTTGCTCTTTGCACGATTCCTATTCCAATAAGCACATATCCTAGAGCATGCTCAGGTAGCAAACAGAGGAATGTCAGAATACAAGACAAAAACAAATTCTTTTAAGCCCTGGAGTGACTATTTCTAGCAACTATTTCACGGTATTCATCCAGCTCAGCCGCACCATAAAGATCACCTAAAGTTGAGGGAGCCTAGCAAATTCAATGCAGAATTAACATCTTCTGCTAAGCATGTTCCTGGATATGCAACACCTTTCTCAGTGTGGAGACTCCCAGAATTAATCGCCAGTCACTGCCTTTGGCTATGCCCAGGTTTAGAGGGCCACAGACAGGCTGGCAATTGAAAGGCAGCAGAATTGAGCCCTGGCTAGGGCTGGCACCGTGTCAGCAACTTACCCATAGTCTGTGAACAGCAAGGAAGAGATGCATCAGAGAGGGCTGAGGAGGCAGACAAACTTTCTTATGCTGTTAATGTGACCCATCTGTGAAAGGGTCTCCAGCTGAGCCCTTTCTAATTAAAGCGAGACTCACAGCACAGCCACACACATAGCGCTGCAGCTAATTAGGGAGGGCTGAGCACTAACACATCAACCTTCCAGTCTCAAAACATTAACTTTACCAGGTGTAATATCTTCTGGGTGACATAAAGGTTAATAATCTGCATCCAAACAACAATACACCTCAGTAAATACCCAATTAACTGGGTTCTGTCAGAGGTGGCAGCAAAATGCGAGGTCTAGGATGGTTGAAGCGAGGCCCTGCAGGGACAGGTGTACGGGGGGACCTGTAAGGAACAGCCAGTGGAGCACAGAGCAGTGATGCTCCCCAGGGTGAGCCTGTGCAGGTCCCAAGCCAGCAGTGGCTAGGGTGAGGGGAAGCAATACAATTAAAAAAAAAAAAAAAAAAGCACAAAACCCAGGATTTCCTTCTGTGGACATTTAACAAAACTTTTTTTTTCTTCCAACCTTCCTCCCTCACTCCCTCCTTCTCAAATGGCCTCCAAAGCTTCTGTTGTTTAAAAGTTGGTTCAAAGCAACAGCGGCTGGATTCAAGTTATACAGTAAAATGCAAGGTTTTCCTTGCAGAAGACAGAAAAGGAATGGGAGAGGATAAAAAAAATGAAACAAACAAGGAATAACTGAATATTCAACTGTACTTGGTTTGAATGTAAATGCCTCATTTAATAGAAGCTCAGGAAGAAAAGGATTTTCTTTTCACGAAACAYAGGCTTGAAACATTTAAAAATAACGAGTCAAACAAGTGTCTACTCTTATCCTGACTGCCACAGCAGACAAAATAAATAGAAATGGATATCATCACATTCTAATGAATTTGCCACTGTGCTGGCCTGGACCCAAGGCATTGGGCAAAAACTCTCCCTCTCGTTTTGATGAAGAGAGAAGCCTTCTCCAGCAGTTGGGAAAAACAGCTGCAGGAGCTCAGGGTGCTTTGCAGGGCTCAACCACTTCACTGAGCTGTTGTTTTAGCTGAAAGCACTTTTTTCTCCACAGCTGAACTGACACAAAGAGCATCAGACAAATTAGTCAGCAATGAGACATCCTGCATTTTTCATAACTGCTCAACTCACATGTCCTCTGAACTCCTCCTGTTCTTACTATCTTCCAGGTGTTCAAGTTCCTGCATCCTGCAATCATCTAGAATGTCCTAGTTTTCTCTCTCCTTTTCTACAACCATTCATTAAACTTCAGTTGAGTCTTTTTCTTTCCCAAACCACTGTCTTGCCCTCTCTGTCACACCCTTTTCTTCATTAGGGTCTTCCCCCTGAAGATACTTCAGACGCATGAGAAAATGTTAAGCCCCACTGCCATTCCTAGCAAACTTTCCACTTCGACACCAAATCTTCAGCCCAAGCTTTCAACTCTGCTTTTACTGAAACAGAAAACTTGTTGGGAGAGACAACTACAGCCCAGCTAGCCAAGAAGGGAAGAAAGGTAAAACCAAAGAGATCATCCAGTGAGACAGGAAAGAATGAAAATAGTGGTTTTAATATCATTTACAGGAAACTTACAGTATGTATTTCACATCACATATTTCTAAACTGCGCATCTGGAAAATATAAGCTGCAAAAATACAGAACGCCGTACTCAAAATATATCGAGCATGTGGTTTCTCTTTCTTTTTTTTTTTTTCTTTTTAAATCAATTGTACAGTGAAATATTTCCTTTTCCCAACCAGGTTTTGGTTTATCTTGGAAGTGCTGCTAAAAGCCTGCAAAATCACCACCAGTCAAACCAGCACACTTCAGAGACCTTTTTGAGGAACACTTTTTCTTGGGCACTGTGGGAAAGGATTAACATACATCCTGAGGCAGGAGCAGAAGCATCTGGGCTCATCCAGGTCCCACACATGCTGCTGTGGGCCATTTGTCCTATGCAGGAAGGACCTTCTGCACATACAAACACCCACAAACACTCTGCCCAGGTGATTATGAAGAACAGCAGCGATACTCAGGGCAAACATCACTTGCTGGTCTGGTAGGGAGGCAGGTAGATACTCCTCCAATTTTGTGGACCCTCCAAAGAACTCTGTGGATGAGTTTTGAGCCACAGGTGTGACAAACTGAGTGGGACGGTCTGTTTTTTCCCAAAAGGTGGTCAATGTGGAAGTATCCTCCACGTACAGATGGGAGATTATATCCGCACACCAGCCTCAAACACCTCCCAGTCCTGAGCTTCTGAAAACTGGAGGAAACCCCCATCGTCAAGCCAGCAGCTCAGTTATGAGATGCATCAGGGTTTGGAGGGCATGCGGCAGATGTGCCTCATTGCTATGTACTGGTATGTTGTTCTCCATTATCACACCATGGAGAAACACGAGGATGAAGAAGGGAGTGAGTTAAGGAACAAAGTAAGTTCCTAATACTCCTATTAGCTGAAAAAAGCCCCTCAGTGTTTGTCAGAGCCACAGGGGTGCCAGTTGGTTGAGCTGGGAACAGGAAAACTTCTTTCCCAATCTGCCATGATTTTTAAGCTCTCAGTTTGCTCAGCTGTAGCTGCTATTGAGGGATCTCAAGGATGGAGAATAACAAGGTTACACAGGCAAAGCATACGCTCCCTGATCAACATCTGCATCAGAAAAACAATCAAAGAGAAATCAGCCAAACTAAAATGTTACTTTTATTCCATTGTGAATGAAGCATGGCCAAGAACAGGTTGGGCAGTGCTGTCTCTTCTGCTCACAAACCACTTCAAATAAAGAGCTGCGCTCCTCCTGTGTATGTAAGCACCCCCACTCCCTGTAGGCTGGCTGATGGTGCTTGTGTCTCATCTATAAAGGGCAAAAGGAATTTTAAAATATCCTTATTGCATTTTTCCCCATCTAATGCCACTTATGCAGTTCTAGCTCACATAACCCCAAATGTCCCCATGACTGGAATGTGATTTAAGTATATACAGAAGGGAAAAGAAACATTTCTGCAGACTGCGTTCAACTTGTATCAAAAACCTAATGAACACCACATTTATTGTACTTTATTTACATGGTAGTCACGCATAATATAATACAATACAGCGATCCATTTTCAGTGGTAGGCACTATGGGTTTTAATAGGTCACAGCTCTTCCCCTGCTCCCATCCCCATCCCTCCTCCCTAGGGACATTGCACCAAAGAGAAACAAGAGGTTACTTTTGCTTAAAACACTACCCGGTCCCAGTGCTGTCATACTTTTTCTGTGAACCCTGCTCTGAGATGGCTCCTTCCCAGAAGTGGATGATGGGAATTGCTTTCATGTGCGAACACGGAGGCTCCCAAACTTTGGTCGTCATAGACCACTGGCAACCCTTAACATTTGTCAGTGACTGTTGTGCACATTCTCATCACCACACTTTCAACTGAAAACATTATAAAGGCAATATGAGTCTGTAGACAATCTGTAGACAATCTGTAAACCCGCAAGCACAGCTTACAGGCTACCTGGGATCAACAGAGCAGTTTTAGACCCACTGCACCAAAGCCTTTAGGAAAATGGCTGTGATTCTTCAGCAGGGATCATAATCATCCAAACTTGCAGAAAGCATCATRGGCGAAGAACAGGGGTCACTTTTTTCCTTCAGGTTCACACAGTTAGTGTTGTGAGGCACCATATATATAACACTGAGATGCAGTTTATGTTGAAAGGTAAATGCACTGATATTTGTACGATGCCATACTGCAGAAGAAAAGGGCTAAGATATACGTGACAGGGAAAGAGGCCTTCTGCTGTCCTAAAGGCTAGCGATTCAGTTGGGAAGAACTAAGATATGTTAGGCCATATACAACCTTTTGAATCCAGAGAGATTTTGCATCAGATCTAAGAGCTGTGCAAACATTGCAAATAAAATATCCACCACCTGCTTCACCTTAATACCAATTTGTTTTTGTCTGGGTTCATACTCTTCTTATGTTTGCTCTCAGTAATTACTAAAATGAATGTATTAACTGGTGGGAACACTGGGAGAAGCAGAGAATTTCAAGCATCTGTCAGAGAATATTCCTGGAAAGTGAATGGTGAATTGAAAGCCAGCACTTTGGCTGTCCTAAAGCAGTGTATGTCCAGAGGCGCTCTGCCCATTGGCACTGAGCACGGTTCCTCTTACTCAATTTTGAATCATATACATTTGCACTAAATATTTATACTGATGAGAAAATTTAGCCTTTGACTAGGGAGCAGAAATTTCCCAATGATTTCTGTGTCCAGTCAGAACAAACTAACTTGTCTGAATTACAACAAAGCCATTCCAAACCCCTCCAGACCAGAGATTATATGCAGAAATGACCTTGCAAATACACTGGAGGCATTTTCTAGTTTTCCTCAGCAATTCACAAGCAGGAAGTAAAAGGGAAAATTCATTTATGAAGTTGCTATAAATTATTTGCTGAGTTGGACTTGACAACTTTCTTATTGCTTTTTGCCACTTGCAGACACTAACCTCATGTAGAACAAGCCCAGCATTAGAAATTGTCAGGGTATCGCTAATCTTTTCCTTTATACTTTCCTTACTCACCAGGCTGTGAAACTCTGCTCCACCACACTTAATCTAAAGGAAAGGGAGAAACACCCCAGACAGTCAATACAGTATCACAAAGACCACATCCCTGGCATCACTCCATTCATCAAACAGCACCTGAAGCAAGGTTTCGACAAGCAAAACAGTACAAACGCTATATACATCCAAAAGTCCTAGTCTTGCAACCATCTAAATGGATTCCTCTGTCCACATGAATTCACGGTGCCCTTGTGGGAGTAAAGGATGCTCATAACTGAGGTTGAGGCAAAACTGAACTCTAAAGGAAAGCAGTTCATGTTCTTACTCCGTCAAAAGAAAACACCAGTACTGCTTCTGACTACACAGAGCTTCCTTCTGCTCCACTGAATTCAAGGAACAGATCACAGCCAAAGATTTTACTTGGCAACACTAGTTAATAAAGAACTACCTAATGTCTAAGAACTGCTGAAAGATCATTTTTCAGCAAAGCAATTGTATTAACACTTAGATTGGCTAGAAATGTCAATGAAATGATAGAAAATGTCATTTACAACCTAGAAGAAATAACAGATTTAGTCTATAAAGGCAGAAAAAACTGTATGATATTTTGAGTGTATCTGATACTGAGACCTGCTGGTATCTCAAACAAATTTAAATGACAGTCAATAACTCTGAACACCTTGCATTACCTTGGTAGAACTGAACTGTGCTTTACATAGAGAGGAAGGAAGAACCATGGCTGGAGAAAGAAAACTGATGGTCATTTTAGAAGAAAAGCCTACAAACTGTGGGTCTCAGGAAGAGCTAAAGTGGATAGATCTGCTCAGCGTCACTGAAGGTTGAGCACTGAATTGTTCCAAGGACTCTAGAAAGCTCAGCCACAGTGCCCTACTAGTTTCATTCCTTCTTGGATCACTCTGAACCATGAGAAAACTGAAGGCAGGCCTGGCTTATGCCAACAGCTCCCATCATTTGTTTGTCCATCTTAAAAAGACGCTGCCCACATTCCCACCAATTGGATTTTGGTCTTCCTGTGGGGTGGAGGGTGTTGGGGACGGAGGGCATCACGTTGCAAGGAAAGCGGAATATTCAAAGCCTCCTGGAATTGCCACCAACAGGATCGGGAGTCACAGCAAGAGCACAGGACGTTGGAAGAAGTGAACTCAGATTAAGGTAAGAAAAGCAAAAACTCCTAATGCAAGTAAGAGCAGTTCAGTATTATTGCTTATATTCAGGGTGCTCTACCCCGCACACAGAAAGCCTGTGAACTTTACCAGAGGTAATCAGCTCTAGAGASAGACAGCAAGAACATGCCTGTTTCTGCCTGCAAAGATAGCACATGGGAAATTAGGGGAGTATAAATGAGAATGCCTACGTCTAAAGGTAGAGTGGACGTGTGTCTGGAAACCTCTGCGAATAAAAGAACAAAGCTGTTATCACATCAGTCCAGTGAAACATTTGCATATGTCTTTAATACCAACAATTCTCCACGTCACCTGACAGGAATAAAACAAACACCACACCAAGATTGTCATAATCACAGGAAAATACTGAGTCCAACATACCCAGCTGTGAGAAACGCTCTCACACAACAGCAACAGCCACAGCTGACTCTGGGGCTAAAGCTTCACAGTGCTGGTAACCTTGAGGTTGACTCTGGGTTTGCTGTGGATTGAAACTGCTGGTTACTAGATAGAGTCACCTTTCTGTCTCCCAGGACCTCATTCATTGGGGAAAACATGCAGTCAACTGATGGACAAAGATGAACCTGAAGTGCATTGCCTCCAGCATCACTCTGGTGAATGAAAACCAGCTGAGGATGCTACATTGAACACTGATGGGGATTGGAGGGACTAAAAATCTCTTTYTTTTCCCCTTTCCTTTCCTTTTTTAATTTTGAAGGAAAAAAAGAAGTCAATGCATCTCAGCCATTTGGAAATACTCCAATCACTTTTCAAATGTCTACAGCTCATCAGTTCAATTTTGAAGCATTCTGAAGCACTGCTAACTCAGCTAATTGAAGCTAATTTCTTTCTGCATCTTTCCTTGTTCACCTTCTCAGCAAGGTGAGACCCAACTCAGGTTAGTGATGGCAGCACTGAGTAGTTCAGTGCTTTTTCCAGGCCTCTGGCAGTGTGAAGCCCTTCTAGTTGAATTCCTAAGGAATGGATGGTTTGTCTAGATAATTCAAATGATAGACTYTTCAGTCCCATTATATATCCAAGACGCTCCGGCCAAAGCCAGAAAGATGTATGATTTCAACACATATAAAAAGTAGGTTCTGAAAATGCATCCTCTTCTTTAATGAGGATGTATAACAAAACAAAACAAACCCCAACAACAAYGGGACTGATTCTAGTGTCATTTGCACCAATTTTAGATTGGAGTTCCCTTCTGGCTCCATTGGGGCTACCCCTAGGTTATATCTGTGCAAGAGAAAGGAAACCCCAATTTGAAGTCATGCAAGGCAGCTGGACAATCCCTTAGAGTCCGCTAAAGCTCAAGTGGTTTTAATCTCCAACATCCCATTCCTCAGCAGACAGCCACGCAGGGAACACAGTGCTCAGAGATGTCAAAATAACATTTCTGCCGAGACCTCAGCAAAAAACTGAACCTCAGTGCCCCTGAATGTGGAGGAAAAATTCCAACACTGGATCTCGACTACACAGACAATGCCACTATTTCTGTTTCCAGGAATGGGTATTTTTCTAACTTCATTCTTGCTRTTAAGTCTCCTGCATGGTTAAGGCAGTTGCGGGATGGAAGTGAAGTGCTTATAGGCTAAAGCCCATTGCATTTTGGGAAGCAGCAGGATGTCTGAGACTCTTCACTCATTATTCTGTAACAAAAAGTGGGTTGCAGGCAAAACTGGCTTGTCAATTTGAATTGAGAAAAACAAAGAGCCTGCTGGGATGGATGAAGGTTTTCGTTTGCGTGCTTTGTCTGAAATAAAATTTTGCTCGAATCTGTACCAAAGCACCGACAGTAAAGCTCTTCATGAGGCAGGTTTCTGATACATCCTTAAAAAGAAAAAAAAAAGGAGTGGAAAGGGGGGGGAGCTTTTCAAAGGTCACATTATTGGAAGAAATAAAACAATCACACAGACATTTTAAGAAACAGCGTAAAAACAATGAAGGTAAGCCGGTGCACCTGCAWCTCCCATACACACCGATAGAACAGATTAAATTAAAAAAAGGAAAAAAAAAAAAAGAAGAGAAAACATGGAGTGCTTTAGAATCCAGTTTCTATAATTCTGGTTAAGGGAGATTTTTGACTGTACTGACAAACCAGAGTTCTTGAACACTTGGAGTTTGTTTGGCATCGTGTCAGCATGTTATTCCCATTCACCTTGGACTTTCGGAGGTGAAAAAATGAAATCGTGAAAGGGGTTATAGAAATTCAAGCAATCTGACTCYGAGAAGGTTCTATTCTGTGACATTTGTGTTCTGTCTGAATGCGTGGGTGTGYAGTATAAAATTATGAACTAACATTTGAAAAGACAGTAGTCTRAGTAATAAATTTTCAAAATGAAGAAAACTGTACAGAATGATTTCCAAGGCTTATACTTGACAATTATACATATTTTATGAGACAGTTATGCACCCTGTGCCTTTCTAAATTCATTGTTTTATGGATGCAGTATCTCTATATACTAAACCAATCTAATGGTCTAAAAAGCATCATTTACCATCCAGCATTACAATGGCACTACATAGCTTTATAATTTTTTTTTTTTAAACTCCTTCATTAATCAAATGATTCTGAACATGGCTCCAAACCAAGAATCAAACATCTACACTTACGATATTTGTCGAGTATTTGGCACAGTGGAGTTTATTTGATATACCTTTTTTTTGCCCTTATTGTTGCTGAACATTTAATGCTGTTCATAAATTACAAAGACACACGTAAAGTCAATCRGCTGGAAGCAGTTTGATACCCTCCCTCCCCCCACATATTTAAATACCTAGATAAGAGCAAATTTTGCTAAAAAGGTATTGAACATGAGTGGCAAGTTATCAGCCCTCTATAATTGTGCCGATCGTGGTATGTCCACTGCCAGCAATGGACAAGGACTCTGGGAAGATCAGCTACTCCACCAGCTGCATGGAAGTTACATCCTGCATTTGGTTTGACATGCCAGGTTATGTCTCCAAATGTCCGCAGGTTCACAACAGCTTCAAAATACAAACAAAAAAGGAGCTTTCTGATTGATGATGCTAACCCTTAAAACCCTTCTGACATTTACTCCATAGGAAATGTGTCTGCTTTCCATTTCTGACTGGGGAAAACTCATCAAATGCAACCACTTTGTATTGCTTACCAGGAGGAATTTTTCAGAAAAGAAAAATACACATGCGATACAAGTCTGAGCCAATGCTTCTTGAAATCAGATGAAAGTTTCCCCTTGATTTTAGCAGCATGGGTTAAGACTGCAATTGCAAAGGCAAAGCCAGATCTGCTCCTGTGTGGGTGCATCTCGAGAATTTGAATGAGAATTTCAGAGGTGCTCAGCGCTGGCCAACCTTTGCTCCTATAACCCAGTCTTCCATGGAAACGCTATCTGCAAATCTTAGGGCAAAACATAGCCTCTAGGTGGAAAGATTATTCTACTTTCTTCACAAGGCTTCCATTGAAGTTAGTGGAATTTCTCAGGTGAAAAAATATCAGTTGTGAGTTGCAGGTTTAAGGTCAGTATTCCCTTCATCTTGTACACACACACACGCACACACACGCTTACTTTAAAGAAAACATCCACCACATAATTTCTAGATTGCAAATTATATATATATATATCTTTAAAAACTGAAGAGAACATAAACAGTCTCTCCATATATATATATGTATTTACTGAGTCACATATAATATGAAAAAACTATATTATGTAAATCATCATATTATCTATAATTCTCCAACTGGCAATTATTTTTAAGAGACACAGTGCATTCGCTCTTTTTTTTTTTTTAGAAACATAGTATGTGTCCTCATTGGCTTGGTAGCATATTAGAATGAAGGCGTATGGATAAAAAACGCAGAGGATTAAACAAACCCCTTGAGTCACATTATGTCTGGGTGAATTAAACAGGACTCTTCCCCAAACTAGCATAAATAAGTCCCCCCTCTGGAAAAGTGTCAGCGATTTAAGGGTTAACATAAACTTGAAAATAATTTTAAAAAATCTTATTAGAGGACTACACAGACAAATATTTGGAATTCATCCCCCTTTAAAAATGACAGCACATTTGGCAAGTGTGAGCAAATGTCTTGAACTTTACTGGGTCTGAAAGATCTGAGCACAGCTATTCACAGACAACCAAGAAGCTGCGATCTGTGAATACGCCCTTGGCTGGAAGGATTTTGTTAACTTTGGCCGCATCACTCGCTACCTGGAGGGTTTCCAGCAGCTTTCAAGGTATTTAACGCGGACTCATGGCTGGTGACAGTGTGACTGGTTGAACAACTCTAGCGCCCTTCCCTCTTTGCCATCACTGAGAGCGCACGGGGTTYGAGCAGCGCCCAGACCAGCTAACCCGTTAGCCCATATCGCAGAAGTAACGGGGCTGCATGTATCCCCAGGGCGCGCAGCGTTGCTAACACCTATTCTGGCATTGCCTTTGTCATCCTCCTCCTTTTCGCCTCATGCCCAAGCCTGTCCGTTCGCTGAGCTCTCCGATGAACCTCTGCCTCTGCAGCTACTGATGCTCTCCTGCTGTTTCCGTCTTGGAAGCTTGTACTGTCATCAAATGGGCTGGTACCCAGCCATAGCTGTGTTGTGTTTTCTCCATCACCCCCACAGGATTTCAAAAGTGATCCCATTAAAAGAGGAGGTTGTTCTGAATCCTGGCTGGATCTGATTTTGAGAAAAAGACAAAAGTTTCCTGTGTTGCTGTTGTTTTGCAATTATATTTCTTCACTCTCGTTCTCTCTGTTTTCTTTAAAAAGGACCCTTACATTATTAATGTAGTTCATCCATCCATAGTCACTATAAAACAGACTCCATATTTTCACACCACTCATGATCTTCAAGGTTATAGATAAATTTTGTCCTGTGCGACTGGTTTTGGGGCACCGAGTCCCGCCCCAGATTGTCTAGGGTGAGAGTAGAGGCAAAAAACTCACTAGTGCTGAGACCACCTTCGTGGTTCTTGATGTATCTTTTATAGTTTTTCCTCAAGCACTGCCAGGTGGTTGTGTACAAGATGAATGCAAAAGACTTCAGGGCTATAGCAATACTAACATACAGGTATCTATAGACCACATTGTCATACAGCGCACAGGCTCCTTGCTCGCCACAAAACGTGCTCCAGAACAGACACGTGGAATCAATTCCAGCCCCAAAGATCAGCGGAGGTGGGATAAAACCTGTCAAGATAAGAGAGACAAATCATGCTTTTATGATCTTTATGATAAAGAGATAGAGGACGTGACTGCAGTGAATGGAAAGAGAACATACTTTATCAAGGTTAATGGTCCCAGATGGAGCCTGTGATTCTCTCTAATTTTTTAAGCTCTAAATCAACCTAAATAAAGTTTGTGGATATGAGTTTTTTTACCTTGGACTCAACATTTATGGAAGTGATTCCTCCCTAAATCACAAATGCAGGGAGGATTTTACCCAAGTTTAAGTGGCTTTTATTAAGCTTCTGGTTTCTCTTGTGAGACTGGGTGGAAGGGTAAATGAAAACGAGGGAGGAGAGCCTTGCAGCTTCTTCTCTGTTTAGATACTGGCAATTGCTCTCCAGGCTGCTCACTTGTAGGATGCCATAGGACTCCAATTCAGAGTATGAAATCTGCTGTGGCACTGAAAGGTAGTTTTGGACTTTTTCCTGACACAGGAGAACGCTTTCTCAGGACATAAGGAAAAGAAACAACAGCCTCCAACACATGCCGAAGATTAAGCCTGAAAGGAAGTGAAACTTTTATTGTGCCATTAAATGAAATATCACAGCAGGATTCTCCCACAATCATTGCAGTTAACTGCCAATGAACATTTCTCAATCATAGTTTGCAAGAGAGCCACGATCTTAAAGCAATCATTCTGATCTCATTTAACCAATAAAGGCAATGTTTTCCTTCCCTGCTTTTTCTCCTCCCACAGGGATATGCAGAGGCCCCCAACGTCATATCGTGATTATCTGCAAATCAAGATGCTTCACCCTGAAGAGAGCCATGCCCACCTGCAAACAGTGGGTCGGCCATGCGTGTTCCAGCTTTGGACTCACCTGCCAGCACACATGCACTGAGCGTGCAGCACTCAGAAGATGTGGATATTCTACATAATGCAAACCATTTCTCTTCCTTCTGCTATGTTTATGAGGGAGGATGGAAGCAAATAAGTCCCAGAAAAAAACCCTCTGATAAATAAAATCACTGCTGTGGRTTAAGACAAGAAGCGAAGAACAACACTTTTTCTAATGGAACTGAATAGCAGGTGGGCACAACATACTGTCCCAAGCTGGGACTTGGCAGCATCACTCTATTCTTAGGTGTGGTGAGACTGGGACTCTAAAAATACATATGTAGACAAACAGACACAAGGACAGCAGTATCTAGGCAGAAGAGTGTTGAATTTAGGATCAAGTTTCATCATTAACCTGGATTTTCAGGCTTAAAAAGATACCTTCCTTTAACTTGTCATGAATGTCACCGTATGGCTCATGACAATATTAGAACTACAAATAAATTGGTTGTCTTCACTGTTGCCTGTGGGAACTAAGATGTCTTTATTTTATTTTACTGATGACTAGAACTCTTCAGATTTTTTTGATCTTCCTTACAGGCTAATAAATGCATGAGTTAGGAAAGCCTATATAGGCTTCTGGTATTCATTTAACCACTCATTAATAGCATGAATCTGGTAAATAAAAACAGGCAGTACAAAAGGAAGATGTTCTTGTTTTTAGAAACACTTGTTCTAGTCATCACATCTAAAACCTGATTATGTTCTGAAAAACATCACAGTGCACAGCTCCCTGTTTCTTGTCTCAATGATTTCCAGACTGAGCTGGGTCTGTTTCCAAGTTCAAAGTGTTGATCTTTTTTTGTTTTTAACCTGCAGACAACTGCAAAGTCATTCTGGGATTTAAAAATTCAGCAGGGCTCTTGCCAGAAGCAAGCAAACAGATTGTGCTGCTGATACAGGAGTCGGGAAGGGATCCAGTTTGCGTGACCAGTGCTGTACTGGCTCTGGATGCCCTGTAAGGGGGTAACAGCTAGATGTGGAAGTGACTGAGGAACCATGAGCTACRTGCTTTCTGCACCAAGGGAAAGCTGCATTTGGATCATAGTTCTGAGGTTTGGCCTCATGCTTAATAACACGTTGAGAGGAGTTGATACAATGCTTCGTAGATGCACAGCCATCATCCACATCTYCTGTTGGCTTCAGCTGGTTTTCTAGGTTCTCAAGATAATTTGGTCTCTGCATTTTGGATTGATGCTGACAAATGCATCAGGTTTAGATCAATGCAAGGCTATACAGAGTCCACCATTTTTCAAGTCTCCGGCCCACAAGATCACTTGAAGAGATCACCTCTGTGCTGACAGAGGTAATGAAAAAGAATCCAGCTTAAACTGATGCTGCATCAGGCATAAAAGCAGCAGAGCCTGCGCTAAACTGAGCATTGCCACGAAAAGCCCAGGTGATATTTTCCCACAGAAACTGGAAACTGGAAGTTGTTCCTCACAAGACTTGAGGAAGGACCTGTTTCACTGACCTTCAAAACCACACCTATGTGGATGCAGGCACAGATGCGGAGACCTTAAAGAAACATCCATGAAAAACTTCTCTTTAGCAATCAGTGTTAAAGCTCGTTTTCATCAGGGGAACAGACAAGAAATTCACAGGAATGACTCAGTACCTAGAGCCTCTGAAACATGGGAGTTGTGCGGCCGCTGGCATCGGAGATCAGAAAGTTCTTCTCAGGGAGAAACACTGCATCTGTGTCATGTTGCAAGAAGAGAGGCAAAGGAAGGTGGGCTTGTAGGAAAAAGCAGAGGACCCCCACTGGTAAAGCAAAGGCTATTCTAGGATGCACTGTAAACACTATCTGGAAAGGCAAGCATCCACGTTCTTACAACACGTACAAAACCCTTTGCCATTCCAGACATGAACTGTCAATGCTGACAATCTCTGGTACAGTCAAGTTGGAGTTATCAAGGGTGTTTGTCTTGTGCTACCTGCAAAAGTCATTCTTCAGATGGGCTTGAACTGCACATTTCCAATCCAGCTCAGAACTTGCCCGATTGCTGGAAGCATTCAGACAGAAATTTCTGGTTTCAAGTCTTTTTAGCCATAGCTTTCTATATAGATGTGAAATGTTATTGGAAAAGAATGTCCATATCAACGCCTCCTGCACAGTAGTTGCTGCCTTCAAAACCCTTAGGCTTTGACAGTGTTGCTTTACATTCTTCTCTGAAAAACTGCAGTAACACTTTTATATGGAGACACTATCATGTTGCGCTCTCGCAGCAGAATTCCTATGGACTGAGATAATACATCCAGGAAGATAACAGGAGAATTCAGTTTTGTTTCATGTTATTACAGTGAATATTAAAGAGATTCAATCATGCTTTACCTCTTATTGCAAAATGTTGCAAAAATTTCTGCTACATATATATTTCATTGCAGAAACTGCAGGGCTGTACAAAAAAGCTGCCTCTGTCTTACTGAAATCTATTAGCTACGATTGCACCTCTGGGTCTCATACCTCCTATTTTTAATACTCTCCTTTGGTTCAAGAAGCAGCTATTATCACTCTCAAGTTAAAGCTTAAAGGTGATCTCAAAAGCTTTCAAAATAAATCAGTAAAGCAAATCTCAAGCTTCAGATTGTTAAGGGCAAGATTTGGATACCTGCGCTTATACTGAATAGTACCTTTCTCTTCATTTTCTATGGGTTTTAGCTACGTTGCTGATATGCTCCAGGATGTATTCTCTTATTTCATGGGAATTCTCTAGTGACAGGGCAACATATAAATGCTTGAGTCTAAATCCTTACTATGGCTTCTTTACTGGCAGAAAAAAAGGGTCTATTCAACCTAAGCATACCTGCCTGAGCCTAGTTTTAGTGGAATTCACAATGCAGGTATCTCAGAAGGTTTCTCTCTTTTAAAAGGAAAAGAGAGAAGAACTTCACCCTCAAGTAATTTTTCATGTGGAAACAAGACCACACAGCCATCCTCCTTGCACACTTGCGTGCTGACACTCCACATTCAGCCAGCTGAAGACAGGCCAAAACCCGAGAGAAACATGGACAGCAAAAGAAAACGCTGTCTTTGCAAGGCTTGAACTAGAGCTGACTAAAGTCAACCCAGAAGCTTCCCTTAGAGTTATCCAGGTTTTGGATAAGACTGCTTACTTACATCAAGCTTTTGGCATGAATGCAGCTACTTCATCAAAAGCAAAAACAATCTGATAGGCTTTAATACAAACTGGACTAGGACCACGTGGGCATGCCATTCACGTTGTCAGCTAACGGAGGAACAAGGTGGTACAATGAAAATAAGATCACTTATTCAAGGCAACATGTGGCACTGTGAGATTTTTGGCTCCCTCCCCTACTTCCCTCCTCTCCTTCTAAAACAAAAAATGTTAGGTCCAGAAAAGACCATACAAACAGTTGTTTAGCAAAGAAGAAACAAACAACCAAGTCCTAGAGCAGTACTTTGAAAAAGCAGGATTTCAATCTACTACAAGATAAAATCTTCCTTGTGCAGCTACTCCATGCATGGACCACAAGAGAAACCCCACTCCCTGATGTGCCCAGTTGGACTGGTACTGGACTGGACACTTCGCTCACGGTGCCTTGCTCCATCCGGGTGATGGTATTTTCCTCTCCAGCTGATCCCTTTGAGATCAGTGGGGGCATACAGAGAACACACTACCTGTGCCCTGCCACTGCAGGGGGCAAAGCGTGGCTCAAGAGCGAAGTGGATATCCACACCCCACCACGCAGACACCACAGGCATGAAAGGGATCCACACCGTGATGGATCAGAGAGAATTTTGTGCTGAATCATTGAGGTAAAGGAGCTGAAACGTAGGAGCTTTAAAGTAGGAGCCATCCCTTCAAAAGCGAGAGGAGGGAAGAAAAAAAAAAAAAAACAGAAATAAGAAGCAGATGAACAACAGGCAGGTGCCCAAAGCGCTCCTTTTCATTCAGACATGAGAAACATATACTGATCCAGAGGAATGGCCAAACGTATTTAATGGGATATTAACTCACAGTGCAAGGACACAGTCTGCTTCATTTTATGGTTTTCCTTTCTGAGAGACCAGAAGGAAGGGATGAACGCACAATCTATTAACACAGGCCCTATCCCTCAAATGACAGTGAAATTATGCATTCTTCTATTTCAGCAATACACAATAATGGAGTAATTTTGCAAACTGCTGACATGTTAACAACAACTATAGGAGAGTAACTGGTTGTGTGGCACAAATGGTCACTTCTCAAGCAACAGCTCAATCTTTTCCATTAGTACAATTCAAATGGCAGGAAAAGCACATGCCTGCCTTTCCCTTTGGGAGCCTTGACGTGCTACCCTTCACAGAGAGGTCTCAGATGCTGTTGTGTCAGACCCCACTCATAACAGCTACAGCATCTGACAGAAGGTAGAGTAGGTTTGCACAGAGCAGAAATCAATGTTCACAGGTAGACACACACTAAAAATACAGCTGTCTGCGGGGAAGGAAAGGGTGGGAGGGAAGGATGAGATATTTTTGCACCTACCTAGCAAACGGAGAAGCAGGAAAAGCACCCCCAAAGCATAAGACTTGAGTTCGGGGCTCACGGTTCTGTAGGGAGAAGAGAGGCAAAGAGTGAAATCAATTCTTAGTGCACTGCTTTGATTAACACACCCCTTGGCGATTCTTCGCTGTCAGCCAGGATGCCACCACCACCTCTTCAAAAAGTCATTAATGGGGTTTTTCCTCTCGCTTTGCCTGAACTGCCTACAGCCCCAAAAGTAATTGCAACTCTGGCCATGTGATAGGTTCAGGAATTTAGCTAAGTCATTAATAACAGCAGTTAATCTTGTCATCGGAAGGGGAAAGATGAAATTCTCAACCCAGTAAATCATCATTTACAAATTCCCTGCAATACTTGCAAGGCTCCAGATGTTGTGATTTGGTGGGAGAGAAATCTTTTTGTTGTGAGACTTCTCAGACTAATGGGAATAAGAGAGGGAAAGGAGGACAGTGGGCCAAAAGTTTCAGTCAGCCTATTAAATCAAGCCTCTTAGGATATGTTCGTGAAGACTAGTTTCATGAGACAGAGTAGCATCTGAATTTGTTTTACATGGGGAAGGCAATGGTCACACTGCCTTTTGCTACGAACAGAACCCACTCCACCTCATTAGCATTAGTCTTCAAAGGTGCTTTAAAAAAATCATTCATGGCTTTCTGATTTACTTAGCTCGAGGATGCTATTGGCTAAAGCCCTCCTCTTGGAGTAGGGTCTGTAAAGCCTCTGGCATTTCAAAAAATCGTTACTTTGGTCTGAAGTCTTATTAATAGCATTTTATGTCCCACAGCATATAAAGGCTGGGAAAGCAGGACAGTGATCCCCATACAGCTGGGTTCAGCACACACAGAAGCCTAAAGGCATCAGCTGCTTCTTCCATTATGTCTTTACAGGGGTGCTGTAGTCAGCAATACGAGTGACACCCATGATGGAAGTGGTGGTCCGCGGTACAAAAACACTGGAGGGGAATCAGACAAAACTGATAAAACTGCCAAAAAGAGTAATCGTTTTTAAGTCAAGAGAAACCATTTTAACTACTTGCCCTAATCTCACACACTACACAGGCCATATAACATCTTACCATGATTCCTGCAAGAAGCCTGTGACTTCTGGCTGAATTACAGCAGGGTTTTCAGGTAGACACCCATGCTCTATAGGAAGACTTTATACCATGAAGTATCTACCCTTGGAAAAATGTTCCAGTGGTTAAGGGCTTGGCTCAAATCAGATCCTACAATAGGGTGGGAAGTGAAGGAATCAGAAGGAATATTAAAGTTTATTTTATGGAAAAAAACAGATTATCATGTGAAACATTCACAGTGGGTTTTCAATCAGTGGTGGTGTCCAACCATCCATTTTTATTTAAGATAAATTCCCACACCTTAGGGTAAAAGTTGCCACCTGGTGACATCCCCTTTTCTCACTAACTACAACAGCGAACAAATGACGTTCCTAGACAAGGCATTTAATTTGTAGACACTGAAGTGAGGGCAAATGAATTTCACAATGAATGTTCCAGTTGTCTCAGTTTCTGCCCACATGGCAGAAACCTACCTCCCTCTGGATGTTGGATGAACAATACCAGAAGACCTTGGGGCAGGAGAGGGTCAAACCTCTAATTCTACTCTCCACTGCAGCCCTACCAGCCCGGCTTTATTGCAGCCTCACCGCTAGGTAATCAGATACATCTGACAAAAGTGGTTTCAGTGTAAAACCTGAGCTTCTTCCAAGTGGCCGTCTCAACCACACACCAGCACACAGAAAAGCTACCGGCCCCGGCGTAACTCTTGCTGGCCAGGCGAGGGGAAGGCACCTCTGTGCTGAGCACAACTACTCAGCTCATTTCAACTTCTGCGTGGGAGCTGACGATGCCACTTTTCACTGCCAGGGCATGCTCATATGCCTRCGCTTGCTTTTAGAAATGCTTTACCCAAGACGGTGGTTGTTTGGAGAACATGAGGTGATACATGGCAAACAGCTCTTCCCTGTGCATTTTAATTGCTTTCAGTGATTCTAAGGGGAGGGTAATTATGAATTTGGATGTGGGAATTGTTTATTTCATACAGCTGTGAGCTGAGTGTTTTTAATGTTTCCTTCCCTTGTGTTCTCCTTCCTGGCTGGTGACTGGCTGATCTCATTTGAAGTCACACACTAAGATGAGTCCATTCAGGATCCTACAGGTGCTGGCAATTTCCCTGCACAAAGAACCCTTCAAACCTCAAATTATGTTTGCCACAATATTTAACATTAGAAATTTGATTTCCCTTTAGCAACTTTATATGCACAGAGAGAAATGAGCTAGTAGGGGGAATATCTCATTTTATATCCTGCAGGGAGACATGCCCTCATAGAGCTGTTCTGTCCAAGATCCACTCAAGAGTTTCTAATACAGACCTTATTGATTGAATTTTATTGGAATTTTCCAGGCTGCAGAATGGATCTGCTATTTGTGCCTCTGGTTATTATTCTCAGTAAGTGACAGCCTGGACAGATAAGTAATTCTGAATAAACCTGGGCTTAGATATCTATGTATCGCATAGGGTGAAGTGTTCCATGCGTCTGGAAATAACACAAGGTGACTCATTTGAATAAGCTACTTTTGTCTTCCTATTAATTTTGGCTCAACTCAAAGATGTCCTTCATACCTTTAAGTTCTCTCTGTTTTTTGGGCTAGGTCCAGGGTGAGAGAAGTTAAACCTCTAGCCAGGGGTGTATTGACCCAAGCTAGCCATTGCCATAGCCTTTCATTTTTTTTGTAGTTTCTCTAGGTCATCTCTAAAGGCACCTTATTAAGCCACCGGCTGAGAACATGTGGCTGCAATTCTGTCATTTTGCTGAAGTAGCGCTAATGTCTTCCCTGCCTGGACTGAAGCTGCACTTCTGCATTTCCCCCTCCGCATGCTAATTCCAGCTTTGGTAGGAGCAAGTCTGCCACCTTTCTTTGCAGCGTCCCTGTAGGGATCCTCTCGGTTTGCAAGCCCAGGCCCTCTCCATTCCCATTTTACCAAAGCTGGACATCAACAATTCCCTTATTCCCTCTTTTTAGCAGGTCAGCATGGCATACAATGAACTCAGGAGGGCTATACCACGGATGAACAAGGAGCTACTAAGCAGAATAGAGGCTGAGAAAGAAAATGGCTTAGCTGACGCTTGAAACAACTGGGCCTAAATTCAGGCATCACAGATCAGGCTTTCACATCCCCAACTCCTGCCAGTAGCATATTAGAAAGCTTGTACCCATGGGTCCTTATTTGCTGAGGACGTTCAGACTCTTTGGAAGATAAGAGCAGTTCTTTCAAGGYGTCTCCACCGAATTCTTAGTCCAAGGCCTGATCCTCTGATGGACTGAGCTTCCACCAAAGCCAAAGTGAACTATCTGGGGACAGCCAGTGCAGCCAAAAATGCTGGGGCTGGGAACTGTGCAGGGTCCTGGCTCTCTGCAGCTCCTGTTGGCACCCCATGCCCCGCACAACATCCTGGCCTCACTTGCACCACCAGCAAGGAGCCTTTCCACTGGCTGCAGCCGCCTGCAAGCGCATCAGCTCCTCCAAGCATCGCCCTTACCTGATGAGTATGATAACCGACGGCGTCTGCGCCATGGCCCCGATCATGCTGCAAACGCACATCACACAGAGGAATGTCAGGAAGGCCTCTTCGCAGCCGGGACTGGGGCATTTTCCAGGAACAACTGTAGCGTTTTCAGATGGGAGCGAGCTGAGGCATGAACAGCCGCTGAGATTCTGCAAAGGAGCACAGGGGTTCAGAGAAAACAAGACCCACAGTCCCCAACACCGTTCCTCTGCAACGATGACTCACCAACCAGCAACTCTGAATTCTCTAATGGTCAATTAATTAATGAAGTGCTTATCTGAGGGGGTTTGGAAAGGATTTCAAAAAACATGTCAGCTCGGCTGCGCACTATCAGCAAGGGAAAGCCTTCCTTTGGCTTGTTTCTTTTCTTCCACTCCTTTCAAGTCTCTCCCATAAATGTCACTGCAACAAAATTACTAACAAGTTATGCCCCTTTTGAGAAGAATAAAGAAATGATCTGTGTTCCTGCTACACGAAAGATCCCAAATTATGGTCCTAATTACTTTCTTATTTACTTCTGTCTTCCTGGCTGTTATAATTAAATTGAAGCCCATTAAAAAGAGGTAAATCTGCAGCCCTGTCCTTGGCTACCGATTCACTGCCTTATTCCAGCGCCTTGAATCCTAAGAAGGAGAACACCACAACGTGTACCTTAGCTCACCAAGAGCTGGTCATCAAAGCTTGGTGGCAGAGACACTACTGGACTCAGGTGCACTACAGGGCTAATAAATGCCATTTGGTTTAGTGGAAGCTGTGTAGAGCTAAAAGCTGAAGCCAGGCAAGATAAATTTTATCAATACGTAATCAGAAGGAAGGAGAAATTACCACATTTTTCTTTGATCTCTCCAGCGAGAGCAAGATGTCAAAAGAAGCTTTGTTTGCCAGTCACAGATTTAGGGKTTTTTTTCTTATTTTCCAACTCACCCTTCCGAATTTCTGAGTGGGGGATGTCAACGCAATTAAGGCGCACAATACTACCAAGAAATCCCTTAATGAATACAGAAGGAAACGATCATAAATGATTCATGGCTTGTCTTCATCAGGCTGTGGGGTTTGCAGGTCACATGTTTGTAAGAGAAGTAATGCCATAAAATAAAATACATTAAAAAATAGCTAAATCTCCTCCCCTTCCCCCCTATCACATTCAAGCAGAAATTCCTTTCCTTTTCTGCTGGGGTTCCCTTAGGACCATACAATAGCACACTTTCTGGTTCACTGCCTCCAAAGATARGGATCCATGGGGACACTGCTCTAGCCCTTCTGACTCCAATCTCTTTCTTCTGCATAGGAGTTAAACGATTTCCTTCCAAATAACTGCACAGAGGGCAAAAGAGACCGCAGTGCAGAACTCCAGGAATGCCAGAGTAGACGTGCAGATGCCTTTTTGTCTGGCAAGTAATAATTAACGTAACAAATTCCTGTGCTGTGAGTCAGAAGCTGCCACCTGAAGGCTTTGCGATGGTGACAATTAGCACCACTGCAGTGGTGTTTGCACAGGGACAACAGGCAGTAATTTGTAATTCCTGGCTGTCACTGCAGTGCCTAGCTAGCATCCACCCAGAACACAACCCAGCAGAGCAAGCCTCRTCTTAGTCCAGGAAAGTACACACCTGTACTGAAATGTCCTAGGGCAATTTTCCTACCCTTTGCAGGTGTAGGTTAGTCATGGCAATGGCTTACTGCGTTGGGCATCATGGCAAACACGCAGAATTGGGAGCTTGTTCCGTACGGGGTCTCATCAGTGGGGTAAAAAAAACAAACAAACGTTTCTGGCAGTGGTGGGGCAGATTCAGCCACCTCGGTGTGATTTTACATCTGGCGTAACAAACCACGAAGCAGCGAAACCCTACGCACAGATCACGAAAACCTCTGATGTGCTTTGGGAATACTAGTGTATTGGGCCAAAGCGGCAGGGCCAGGATCCCTCCCGGGAGCTCCCCAGCAGTGGCACCTCAGAAATTCTCTGCGGCTGCTGGCTTATCCTGTGCTCCCGACAAGCCCACCTCTATTGCTCCAACCATTGCTTTCCACCCTGTTCCCCTTTTTTAACCATTTTGCACCAAGGTGTTATCTCAAGGCAGAGCAAGTAGTTTGTACCAGCTACATCTGCTTGTCAGTGCTCTGCCTTCTTCTTACCCGGAAGATCCTTGATCTTTTATTACTGACATGCGTGATACAACTCACAAACATCAAATGAGGCAACAAAGACAGACTTTTACCTTCGTCCCATGGAGTGGCAACATTTTACTACCCATGCCAAATTGCTATCGATCCCCTGGGAACCCCCTCTAACCCCAGCACCACTCAACTGCACCTTTATCATCATCTTCCCTGTGCCCAGCAGCTTGCACACTGACACCACGATTTTCTGTGTGTGCATGAAGCTGCACAGGTGCAGAATTTGCACCTTCAGCAGCACCCAGAGTTTGGGGTAATTATGCACACAAGTTATCCATGCTAATGGGTTTTCAACCCTGACTCCGACAGGGAGGAACTGGCTGCTTCTGGTGCAAAGCCCTGAGACACCAGCACTGTAATGTCAGGTTGGAACTCACTCGCCCCCAGCCAAAAGGGAAACTGAGAAAAGCAATGGCATAAAAAAACCAACATGTACAGTCAAAGGCTTCGTATGCCAGGGTCACTTACGGGAGAGGAATGGCTACAGAAAATTTCCTGAGATGAGTGTGCCAGAGCTCTGCCTGCCAGCGCTGATACTCCTAACGCTTTTTGGATAGGCGCACCTCTGCAACCAGCTCAATAACAGAGAACAAATGTGTTCGCATGAAAAAGAAAAAACTAACTGAACTACGCTGTTAGAAATTGTCCACAGAGGAAAAGTGGAGGGAGGTGGTCAGAAACATCCAACGCAGTAAAGTTAAATAAAGCATTCAGAGAATTTTATGTCCCAGTAAAAGGCAACCCTCGGCTCATCACAAGCATATAACATCCACAAAACCCTCTAGACAGGTCATTACCTGGATTATGGGTTTAAAGCCTTGTTTGGCAGTTTGGCTTTGCCTCAGGRCCATTGCATGGCCAAACTGGTCCATAATTCTTGATAATGCCCTTTCCAGAGGATACTATTGCTTCATTAATTTGTGTTCAAAATGTTACTGCAAAGAAACAAAACAAAACAACAAAAAGAACCCCAAGATGATGATGGAAAGGCAAAATAAGAAAAAGCGAGTGAGAGAGGGGGAARGAAGAGCGCGGGTTTTGCTTGGAGGATTGTTCTTGCGGAGCGTGAGGGCAGGCAGCTGTGCGCTGAACAGGAGATGCTGAATTTTCATTACTGCGCTCTTGGAAAGGAGTGGGAGGTTTGCCCTGAATCGCACTGTGAGGCAGTCGCTCCTACGCTCCGGACACAAACCGCACAGGTTTTATTCTTGCTAAGGGCTTGGTGAACCGGTGAAAAACTGTTCTGTATGCCCTGTACAAGTAGGCCAGGCTTAACTTTAGGCTGGGCTTAACTTTATAATTTATCTTAATTCTAAAAGGCAGGAGTTGTAACAGTAAAATAAAACACCGTATGTTTTATTCATGTGAAAAACTGAAAGGTCGATGACACACAGCAAAGGTTAAAAGTATCACTTTCCATGGTAGAAAAGGGTCATTTTTCCTTGTCCTGCTTTTGTGTGTGTGGCAAATGCAGTGGCAGTAGGATGTTGTTAAAATAAATAGTATTTTGTCTGTGACTTCAGTGGAGCTAGGATGTTACCTAGAAAGAGAAGTGCAATACGGCTCAGTAAATCATGGAGATCAGGCTCATTACTTGCTCATATTCCCCTTCCTATAACAAAATCGAGGCTTTCATCTTGGAGTTCACAATGATTAAAAGTCTGTATCTCATCTAATTGTCTGTATCGTGTGTTTTTTGCTTGACAATATTCAGCACAGAGATACAATTCATAAGTTAATTAGCACCGATCATTATGTTTAAGGTAACTGCATTATTTTTCCTGGTGCAAATTAGGGAAAATAGCCTTTATTCTAGGGCTAAATTCAAAAATACAACAGAAAGAACTGAACTTGTCTTTGAACCAGAAGGGCTTAATTTCCACGTATTTTCTCAGAAAATAGCATGGTGGCTAAGGAGACAAATTGTAACAAAGCAAAACAGAAGCACTAAATTATCAGAATAAGGATTCAGTGGTTGAACATATGCTAAGAACAAAACACTTACGTGTCAACCTGTAAGATCCCAATAATTCAGTCTCAGGCTAACTGCAGCGTAGGTGTATATATTTTTAAAGAAAAGAAGTTTGTAAAATTGGCAAAATACGCACTGTTAGTAACTGGACAATCCATTCATGCTATTATTTATGCAAATTAAAGCTAAAATATCCAGTGTTGTTTTGACACTGACATTTTTGCTTCTCAGTTCAACTATTTTATATTTGCATTGTACTATTTTACATTTTCATTTAATGGCAGTTACCCAAACTCTGGATTATAAAGGTATAAATTAGCATTCCTTTTTGTTCAGATACACAGTAGGCAGGAAAGGAGAGCCATGTAAATATTTTAATTAATGCTACTCCAGGTGTTTTTGTATGGACTAGCCTGTACAATTTATATATCTGCTGTACAACTGGCTGCTTGATTCCTTTCTCAGCCTTGTGGACCCTGTTTTCAAATGAAAGCAGCAATCCTAGCAATTCTCGTGCAATTCACAGCATCTATTTTTCCTTTGTTTAATTAAAACACTTCAAATTCATGCAATAAAATCCTCGTATCACCATAAAAAAATTAATTAACTTTGGCCAAAGAGATTGATGGTGTATTCATTAATTAAAATGTGATTTACTTCTCTTTGGCTTCAGGAGATTAGATTTCATGATATAATACTGACATTGCTGCTGACTAAAATACAGTTTGTTTGGCTTTTCAAAATATCTGGCTATACTATGAAAGATACTGTAAAATGAGTATGATATAGAAATATTATTTTCCTGCTGATATTGTAAGTTCCTTCAACAAATGAAAAAGGGGACTCAGTTTTACACACGGAGTTTTCTGTTTCTCGTCCCACGTGCATATGCACACCCTGCTGCATGTAGGAAGATGCTTTTCTTGGGGCATGCRAAAAATACAAGTTGAATGAAGACTTKGCAAAATACAACCACAAGTTTCCTGCAGGTGTCAACTGTAATACACAGAGTTGGGAGATATGATAGTTGAAGTTGCTGCTGTTGAAAAAGCAGCCTTGTAAGGTATTGTCAAGAATTCCACGTCGTCTTCACCCAGAGGTGGTCTTGTCTTTAAGGGTTGTCTAAAGGAAATAAACTCTTAGATATAGAGAATGGAAAAATACAGAGTGTCCTTGRCTCTTATTTTGGATGGATTCTCAGCTCTCCTTTTGACAGCTGTTTTTGCCACCACCTTGGAGCAAAGTGGGGAAGAGATAYAGCCTGGGGAGGAGGAGACCCAGCCTGGTTTGTGGGTGACCCCAGCAGAGCGTAGCCAGAGTCACCGGGCATTCAAACAACAGAGYGAAAAGTGACAGAGGCTCAGGACCATCCGACGTGTGAGGTTAGCTCTTGGGAGCGTAACCRCTGCCAGCTGTAAATGAACGACTCCACTGAGTATGCGCTAACCTCGCTCACTCACTCTCACAAAATCATTCCTACAGGCAAGAGATGCTGAGAAAAGCACACTCACCGTGCTGCTGCAGCCAGCAAAGCAGGCAGATAAGTAGGTGACCCCATCTGCCCCACAGACGGGAGTGAAGGAATCGGTTTGGCATTCACAGTTGTTATTGCAGGGGGCATACGGGTCTAGAGGTGAGGTCGGAGTTGAGCTGCAAGAGAAACAGAAATTAATGGGCAGTGCAATGATATCAGTGCCACGCAAAGATGGCTTTGAAGGGGATTAGTTAAGGCAAACAAATGCAGAACAAGCAGCAAGCAGGCTAGCTGGGTCTCGGCATGAAGAACTCCAGGCTACAGTCTCTCCTGGGACAGAAATACATTGGCCACCACCCCTGCGCAATGGGAGATCTAAAGTGAGGCTTGGGCTGCCTTGTGTCCCCAGCGAGCAGCCCCAAGGAAACCCAAGGACAGGCCAGGAGAGGCTGCTCTGTGTTTTTCTGGAACTGTGACAGCGAGCAGCAGAAAGCCTGAAGTCTTTGTCTTTAAAAGAGTCACCACTGCACACTGACGAGCAGTAGAAAATGAAATACAGAATAACTCTCTTGGAGTCCTCTCAGTCTACAAGGTATTGGGTGCCTCATCTCCCTCATCAAAAGGTGCCTGGAGCCATGTGTGCTGCCTCCTCCTCACCAAATCTGAATTTCCACGTGTCTAGAACTTGGTTCGAGAAATTCCAGTCAGGCGCTTCAATGTGCAAAGCAGTGACTGCCCCTTGCTCCCAGGAGGAACCAGACGGTGTGGTGGACCCAACACTACATAGATGGCCTCAGGATCAGAAYCAGGTCTTGTGCCTTTCTAGTCAGTTTGGTTGATTTTAGTGAAACTCGGTCAGCTGCGGACACTCAACTCCCACAGGGGGGAGTGGCATGAAAAGCCCCCAAAATCAGAGCACAGTACAAAGTTGCCCTCAGCTTACTGCTTGTTCTGTTTGATTGCCCATGGGCCAGAGCTGCCTGAAGGCTGCTGATATAGGGACAACAGCATGACATTTCTGTTGGCCAGGCTAAGAGAGATTTGCCCACCGCCTGTCAGCTGGTCAGAGGGGGCACCCCGAAAGTCTCTTGGGACTCACTTGTTTCCATAGGGAACAGTAACCCCCGCCACAGGCCCGGTGTCACAGCCCAGGAACAGGAAAGACACGTAGCAAGCCGTGGACACCAGGTTCACCAGCATGGCCATCCTGATGGCTCCCAGAGCAGACAGGCTGAGCTTCTTCACCAAGAGGCCACCCAGGAATATGCCCAGACAGGCGCATGGGATTGCTGTCATCCCTGCAAGAGGAAAAATTGGTTAGGAGCAAGTGAGGAGGAGGCTGAGTGAACCACACTGCCTTTTCTTCCCAGCGGACAAATCTGCACATTACCACAGGGAAACGTCATAATGATCAGACTTCGGAGTAGACCATGCAGATGTTTATTCATTTCGGTGTAGTGTTCTTAGATGTCATCAAGCCAGACTACCTGCCCCAAACGCTGTTAATACCCGGCAGCGGCAGTGTTAGAACTTCTCCAGGATGGCAGACTAATTCAGGGACCACTAGTCCACTCCTCTCCTTGCCTCAGGCACTGCACAGTTAAACCTGTGCTGCTTTCTCCAGTCTCATTTTAGCTGATGTGGCCCAACAGAGGATGGATACAAATGGCTATGTGGCCTTGCACAAAGGAACCAGGATCTTTCTCCAGTTCTCCTCCATATTATAGGAGGATGCCAAAATTGTTGAGATTAGCCCATCTAGCCTAAGCAGTGAAATCTCTATTGCTTCCTCAGGAAAGATAGCTGGCAGCCAAATAAACTGTCCAGAATTTTGAGAGATAGCTAGAGGCTTTGGACGAGCCCTGCTTCAGATACTTCAAAGCAGTCTGATCTTCAGAGATTAGGCGATAGTTGCATTTGAAAATATTAAACTTTCCTTTTAGAATCTTCTTAAACTGTGAGATGCAAAAATCACTGCCAGAAGCGACTCACTTTCCATGCTCAGAAAGGCATTATCACATTAAACTTGCTTGCGTTCACTTTTGTCCTTCTGCTGTTGGTTATATCCCAAATCTCACCTACCCAAGCTAAGCTCAGAAGCACATCCAAATCCTGGCATTCCTGGACAAATGGCACCTGGGAAATCTAGCAGCAACATTATTTAAATTAAATAAGTTGTTCCCAGGAAAGTATCAAAATCTCCTCCCCACTGCTAGATTAGAGACAGGACGTGCTCTGGCTCAGTGAAAATTCCCTCCTTGCTGACTGGCCAGGCATCCGCTGCAAAACCACACAGTGGCTTGCTTTCTCCCAGTGGGTCAGCGGTGAAATTGCTTTCCTTTGCTAAGTCTCCAATTTTCAGGAAACATGTGAGAACCTAATATCTTCGAGACCTCTGCCCCTCTGTCAAATTCCATTAAAATTTACCAGCAAGTTCCCATGTTATTAAGGGAGGGGAGACTGACTGCAGGGGTTTTGCTTCCTTTGGAAAACCAGGCCAAAACCAGAAGGAATCAATAAGTTCAACGGGAAAATAAATAACCATCAGGAGAGCATCTTGCAAGCTCTTTGATATTAAAATCCATCCATTTCATGATCTCCCAGTTTATGAGAGGTCACTGCCAGCTGCCCATCTGGCGAGCTGCGGTTGCAGACCATCCAAGATCAACGTGCAGATATCTTAACTGGGTGCTGCCCAAAAATGGCAGTCCTAAACAAATTGCGGGACCTCCCTGGGAATGAGCAGCAGGAGAAAATAAAAGATCCTGCCTGTGCATCAGTGTCCTGATGAAAAAAGGAAAGTTGAGAAATACAGAGTACTTGGGAAACCGCAGCAACATGGCGTGGTCAGAGAGAAGGGGCATTTGAAAGACAACCAAAATGCATTAGCTCAGCTATCTGAACTGCTGCATGCAGTCCCACCATTTCCAGTCCTAGGAGAAAGGAGGGACTTGCAGGAGAAACCAGGTTTCCCAACCCAAACTGGAGCACCGCAGATAAGAGCTGGCACAGCAGGGTCACGGGTTGGGCTCGGCAGCCTCCTGCGGTTACTCACCCAGGAGCTGGTTGGCGGACGAAGTGGTGAGGTTGAACTGCTGCTCCAGGTATTTCCCCAGGAAGGCAGCGAAACCAGCCACCACGGCGATCTCCATGCATGCCGCCAGGATGATGCAGGTGAAGACGGGGTTGGAGAGCAAGTGCTTGGTTACTTTGGGGATCACTAGAAGAGAGGAGAAAGGGAGACAGGTTTTCATGCAGGCTCTCCTCTGGGCGTTGGAAGGGCCTGTCAGCTCTCCCGCAGGACAAACTCAGGATATTTGGACTAACTTTCCATTCCGCATAGACAAGCTGACGGAAACGCGGCAACATCAGAACAAAGAGAAACAGGCCCCAAAGTGCCATCTAAAGATTCAGATACTAGGAGGGTGCAAAAAGAAGTCACGTGTTGTTATGTTTAAATTTCACAGATGTTTTCTGAATTTTGAAGAACTGGCATTTTCCAATATTGCATTTAGGCTAAAAGCTTTCAGCTTTTGTTTCCTCCCCAGGGAGGACAATCAAAGCCTTGTATTCTCTTTTTTCTTTCCCAGTCTGCTCCCCACGAACAACGCCAAGCTAGCCATTAGGTGCCATGAGTACCGTACTCAGGGCAAAGCAAATTCTTGCAAGCTTTCAGCCACAAGTTAACCCCGTTTGCACTTGGCCTTTCCTTCTCCTGCTGTCTGGATTTGCTCTGCTTCCTTATTCTCGCATAACAGCAGCTTGCTTGCTGAGGGCCATCTCCTTGCCGCGTGTACGGGTGCAAGCTGAAATGCTCCCGTTCAGCTTGGGGCTGCTGCCACTCGCAGACACGAGGACCCTCACTCCTACGACAGGCACATCAGCCTGCGCGCTCCCATACACCGGAGYGTGGAGCAATGCCATCCGCACGGACCCCAGCGGCTGGATGGGGAGACGCTGAGCTATTCTCTGCGTACAGAGCCACACGCTGGTTTTAGCTTCGTGATTGCTCGCTCCTCCCTCCCGAATCATTAGCGTCCAGAGTCCCCCCCACGAGCCTGTCTCCATTTCCAGTAAGCAAACGTGAGTTACCTTACAAAGGGAAATCTGGCTAATGAATCAGATAGCACATTTTCTACTTCAGCGAACATTTTAATTATTGCAGAGATAACACAGCTTGAAGAGGAGTGCGTCCTAGTATAGGAGAGCGCCTTGCTTTGTCTCAATACCTGATGACTAATTTCTCCCTGAATTAAATGTGAAAATCATTAAGTTTGAAAATTACCTCTCTGAAGCGTAGTGAAGCCTCTGTGAACCCCATTTGCATTTTGAAAACCCATTCCCCCCTCCCCCTCCGGTGTATTTGGGTCTGGCAGATGACAGATTTCTCTGGTGTGGCTTCTGCTTTCCCTTAGGCCTTTTTTTGGTGCAAAATCTAATTGCACTGGCTTCAGTAAGTAAATGCACAGCTCTTTGTCAAGGCTCTGCTTGGGTTCCC
This sequence comes from Apteryx rowi, assembly GCF_003343035.1. Taxonomy (NCBI): domain Eukaryota; kingdom Metazoa; phylum Chordata; class Aves; order Apterygiformes; family Apterygidae; genus Apteryx; species Apteryx rowi. Next base: position 1,818,680 of record NW_020447308.1, on the reverse strand, counting down.
TTGGTTCTTCTTTTTTGGGGGGGGAGTGAAGGGGGAGGTTATAATTAGGCTTGATTTAATCTTTTTGGAAAGGACCACTCCACAGTTTCTGGTCTCTTTATATCACAAATGTTTCTTCATGCTGTATAAAATCTTTGCTTCCTGAGGATTTGCTGAGCATAATGAAGGTGCAGGAGGCATAGTATTGTTCAGTAGAACAGGACAAAAAAAAAAAAAAAAAAGAAAAAGGCAGAGAGGGAGGAGGAAGAGGAGGGGGGATTCAGATGTAGGTTGATCTCAAAAGCCACACGCTGCCTCTTTCAGTTCTTTGGTGGCTACCTACAGAATTTTCCTTCTTGCTAGGAGAAGGAGGAAGAAAGCAAAGGTGGACTTGGTAGAGCTGAGCTTAGAAAGCCATATTTAAGATATTACTGCCTGTTGTGCCTCTGCAGTTCAATTTGCACAAGATTAACGGATTCCTTGAGGTGCAGCTTTGTGCCGATTCAAATGCAAAGACACAAAGGTCTATCTGCAACTTTATCCACCAAATAACAACGACAGCCTATCTTTTGCAGGAGGGATCCTGCAAATTTATTTCTGAAGCTGGCAAGGCTGCTGCCAAACCATCACGCATAACCAAGGTCAGAATTATCTTTCAGACTTGATGAAAGAGAGCAAAGATTTTGCAGAGCTACGGCACCATCTCATACAAGACAGGCAGCATCTTATGACCGCCTGGCCCGGCAGTGCTGGGCTACAAGTCCCTTCCCTTCACCTCTGCTTTTCCTCCCTGGCCATTTAGGCGCAAATCTCTGGGGCAGACACTGTCCTTCACTGCAGGTCTGACCAGTCTCTTCTGCAACAGGTCCCTGTACCAGCTGCACGGTATAACACAAAACCCAGTGCAAAGAGTTCAAAGGCAACGCAGGCAGATGCCTGGCAGGCTCCACCATCTCATCAGCCAGGCCAGATCATTCCCTTTCATTTTCTAAGGAAAATGACAGGAGGCTCCCCATAGAAATGAATCTCCTTTCATCTTACTAGTGCCAACAGTTAAGATGAATCATTTGACACCTGCTGCTGCCTTATCTGTCTCAGTTCTTGGGGTGAAATACCTCTGGGAACAAGATTAAAAGTCAGCAGTGAAGTTTAAAAATCTCTCAGTAGAATAGAGTGACGTGCGTTCAACTGCCTAGCATATGGTGCCGGGGATGAAGGGGGAATGGAAAACGCTTGATGGGGGACAGTAAACCCCTGGGGAACACACCAGCTAGGCATGTCTCTTCTTCCCTGGATCCCAGGAGAAGTTGTGATAAACTTCACCCTGTGCCTTGCTGACTCAGAATTTAGATACGGGCTTAGACGTCCTCTCTGGCCCAAAAGGTTAGCTGGACTCTTTGTAGCCACACTTTGGAGGTATAAATCTGAAGTTTAAGTCCTCTTGCCAAACTGGAAAAGGGAAAGGTTTTTGCAGCCAAAATAGAGCCTCAAAAGTCTTCTGGGAGAAGCCACTAGCTGAATCAGACATGGCAGAGAAAGAAATCACTCTCCAATGGTCAGAACATCCCTGTCCCACTGAATGGAAAGAGGCAGCACACGGCTTTTGGGATCTCTCTCCAGCTGAATCCCCCTCCTCTTTCTCCTCTCTCTCTCTTTTTTTTGGTCCTGTTCTACTGAAAAATACTGTGCCTCCTGCACCTTCATTATCCCTGCTCATTTAACATCCTTATCCCCGTGCACCCACACACTACGGAAACAACGACAGAAAAGAGATTTGCTTTGCCATTGGTATTGAGAAGACCAAGAAAGCTGAGCCTCTTTTCTCTGTGGAAGTGCTTAAAACCCATCACTTCAGACATCCCACTTCCCACGCTGGGCACGGGATAATTCAGGCTGGACGGGCCCTAGGAGGATCTCTCGCAGCTCTCCAACTCCTGCCAGCATCTCTAACCCCTCCGCTTTGCACCGTTTAACACTGTAAGCAATGCCCAGCGCCAGCGACCCGAGCTGCGGAGGCATCGCACGTCCTCCCTCCCTCCCTCCCTCCCTCCCGCCGCGGCACTAGTTGTGGGTGACAGGCCGTACGGTTCACAAGCAAATATACTTAGGTACGCCAAGTAGCTCTGATTTGTCACTAAACATCGGGGAGTACAGGGGATAATTGGCAACCTCATTACATGAGGTTTAACTACTCTCCAGAAACGACAAACTACAATAATCACGTTGGTGCTTGAAATGAATTGTTAGGCACATTACAATCACCAAGGCCCCTTTTTCCAGTTGGAGCACCCTACAGAGACATGTTTTCAATTTGCAGTAAAGATGAGGAACACAGAAAGCAAAGTAATAAATTAGAGGGAAGTTTACAGCCCGGTCCACCCAGGACAGCGTGGTGAGGGAAAGGAGACATATAGCGTTGAGCCAAAGTACTACTTTCTATCAGCAACGTAAGGAATGAGTCTCAGATCTGAACAGAAAACGAAAGGCAAAAATCTCCACCTGGCTTGAGGAATAAGGGATGAAGAAAATAGTGCTGGCAGCATGAAGAAAATTCCGCATGGAAAGAGGCAGCTCATATAAAAGAGAAGATGGAGTAAGGCAAGTGGCACTGAAGATAACTCAGGTGAGTTTAATATGCCAAAGTCTATGAGGGTCTTGGTGAAATTAATATCACAAAGGGTACGAACGAAAAGGATGACAACCATGTCAAATGGGCTTCTTGAGAAATATGGGCTTGAAGCAACAGTAACATTCTCACACAGGCACACGATTTGTCACGCATGGAAAGCAGGTCCTCCTAGTCTGTCATCCTGCCTCCAGCAGCAGCCTTTGCCTGACTTCAGAGGGAGATGTAAACCTCCCTTGTCTGCGTAATGCTGTTCAGGGCAAGGTGCAGTATCTTTCCGGAGACAGACATGCTCTGCCTGACCTCTGCTGCCGCTCAGTTCCTGCCCCAAGGCACGCAGGTTGAAGGCCCTTCTGCATTAATCAAAGCAGTGATAACAAGCATGCTGGCCTTGGGAACAGCTAAGAAGAACCCGCCAAAGCCCACATCTCGAGCTGTCTCAAACACAGCCCTTCTAAGATCAAGGAAGCCCAGCAAGCCACCGTGGACAGGACTTGGGGCCTTTTATGATCACCTGCCACCCCCATACCCACTATTAGGGTTCCTCAGCATGCCTTTCAGATGTTGCTAGGGTCCCAAGGCCCAAATCCAAAAAGGCATTAAGGTCTCGGTACCAATCTGGATCCGGGCCAGAGACTCATCCCTATGTCCAGGAATGGATTTATTTGAATGGTTGTGCCAAAAAACTGGCAGCAGAGCTTCTCTCAAAGCATGGCTGATTGTGTCCATGGGTGCTCTACGTGTGTGTGGGAATGCTCCCTGGGAGCACCTAACACGGGGGCTCCTGGCTGGCTTTGCGGCGGTGCGCAAGCCTCCCGTCCCACACCATGGTTCCCACTAACACCTGCTGAGAGCCTTAAAGTGAAAAATTCTCATGTTAATCATGCCTGTTACCATGAGATCCCACTGGGCAATAGCGGCTTTTCAGTGCCTGGGACCCTCCAGCCACAGCGGGGAGCCTCTGGCCCAGCTCCTCTAGGGGTCTGCTCCCAGAAGGCACTTTTGGGGAGAGAAATCCCAAACTCAGAGCAGCGCTCTCGCAAGGTATGCAGCACATTGGTGCGCACAGCAGGAAGGAAGGAAGCAAACAGAAGACAAGACAGCTGTCAGCTGTACATCTCGCCTTTTCTGCCTTCTTGGAAACAAAGCTGGATGAAAACCAAAGAGTTTCCAAATCTAGGGAATTTGCAGTTTTGAAATTTGTCTAGTTCCACAACGAATTTTCTTTTAATTCCTTGTGAATGAGCTTCTCTCTCCAGACCTGAAGGATTCCATATCAGTTTCAATCCTTTAAAGTGTTTTAATGCCCCTCTCTAGACAGATAGAAAGAACGTAATGAATTTCTGTTTTAAACCACTTCAAAACAAAGAGCATTTAGAGCAGAACGTTTCGGCGCAGTTAAAGAGAAAGGCGGTGAAGCATTTACGAAACCAGATTGCATCGGAACTGACCACTCAATTCAGTGAAAATGACATTTTTGTAGGAAAAAATGATTTGGACAGAATACTTGTGAACCCGTCCTGGGGCAGGTGGAGGGCTAGAGGCACTCAAGAGCAAAGGGCAACGGTAGCGTTTATCCATCCTCTCCCTGCTCTTAGTCCTTCACTTCCCAGCCATCCCTGCTCACCTGCCTGTGCTTCTTCCCACCTGATTTGCGGTGGGATGGCGGTTCATGTGTGGGGACGAGCTGGACAGCAGGGCAGTCCCCGTCCCCGCGCTCTGCCTGCCTGCGCTGCTGCCTCCCCACCAGTGACGCCGTGCAGAGTGGCTGGGCACCTCCGCTGCCTTTGATCACCTCTTCACCACGCGGTGTTTAAAGGCAGGGCTCTCATTTCAAGTCCAAAACACCTTTTAAGGGTGCTTCTTTTCTCAGCATGAAAATACCCCTCAGGAAGAGAAGTCATGACTTCCTGAAAGCTGGGCCCTCCCTCCTGTTTAGACCTTGGCAGAGATGTAAAAGCCTTTCCAACACGTTGAGCTGGTTGCTTTGGTATTAATCGCAGCTTTTCTGTATGCCAAGGCCAGAGAGAAGCAGCAAATCTCATGCCAGCCCTACACCTCAGAGCCCTTCAGCAAATCCTGCAGCATCCCAGAGCTTCCACCCAAGCCCAGACATCCCCTGCTGCTCACCAACAGTCATGGCACAGCTGGGAACATCTGTCTCCAAATGACACTGCCCTCCCTCCCCTCTTGCCATGTCCTGCACCATTTGCTGCACCCCAAAAACCAACCGAGAGCCAAAAAGGAGCTTCAGTTTAGCCTCCAGGATGCCCCGCTGACACACAGGTACTGTGCCAAACCCGCACCTCCGTGCTGGACAGCCGGCACCCACCTGCCCAACACCTAGCAGTAGAGACAACACGAAAAAGGAATCAGTGAGTCACAGCCACATGAATCCCTATGGGCATTTCCATGCACAACCCTACGTACAGATACCTCCTCTGCTCTGCGACTTCACAAATACACATGCACCCCAAAGCCCATAATAGGACAGGAGACATGACTATGCATGCATATATATTTTTACCTTTGGTATATATTACCAACCCTCTTTATCCTAGGAAAAAGGAATAAACAGGCTAACTTTGCCCAAAGGAAACTTTACACAATCAACTTTAATGGATTAAAGATACTAGTCCCTGCCACATGTTCCTATGCAGATATATTTTTCAGCTGCTGGCAAAAAAACATATATTCACAGCAAGATTCAGCATCAGGCATGTGTGTCTTCCTCTGTGGTACATATCTGAACACCTCCCTTTTCAAGCGGACACTTTAGTAAACACTCCTCTAGACCACGTCTGGCTGTGACAAAAAAAGCGAGGGACTCAGAGATGTCAACTACCAACATGAAGTCACCCATCATAACCTCAGAGGTGTAACTAAAAAGGTCATTCTCTGCCTTATTTGACGTGGTGTAAATTGTAATTGTTGATCTACAAAGAGATTTCTGGGCTCCTGACTGATCCACAGTGTGCTAACCTACACCAAGGAGGCGAGCGTGAAAGATCGTGGTGCTTACTGGTGTGATCAATACTTTTGAAGCATGTGGACTTGGCAGTTTAATTTCTGTACCTGAATGAGCAATAGATGCTGTAGTGACCTTTCTCTAAGGTGTGCGAGAAACTCAGCTTGCTCAGCACCATCCCCCCAAAACTGCCTTCTCTCTGTGCAGCAGGGAGATATGTCATAGGCTTCAAAATGCCTATATGAAAGCCAGCAAAAACTTCTGGTGCCCATTTCAAAAACTTAGCGGCCAGAAACAGGCACTCCAATCCTTCCACGATAAAAGACACAGAATTATCCAGATGGATGTACCATAGAAAAAGCCCATTTCCAAAACCTGCAAAAAACTTTACAACAAGGACAGGAGGATGAAGAAATTCACTTTACTGAAAAATTTTCCTAAAATTTATCTTTTTACCTTTCCTTCTTTTGAATTTTCTCAAGTCAAAATTTCACATCTTTGACGTCTTTTTAATGAACAACCACATCAACTATTCAAGGCATTTTTACATTTGGGGGAAAAAAATTCTTAAAAAACCCTCTCTTTTCTTCCCACATTCACCTCATTCAGCTCCCAATTAAGGCGCCTGCTCAGGGAGTAAGTGATTTTATTCTCATTTATCAAAATGCATGAGGCCATAATGAAAACAGCTCTGCCACAATGACAGAGAGTGGGAAGCAACCAGCAGCACTACAGAAGAGCCCTCTCAAAGGTAGGATTCTCTAGTGCAGCGCATGCAAAGGATATCTGCCCACACTCTCCCACGAACGGCTGGATTTTTAGCCAACCTTAATTAGAGCCAAGTCCATTTACATCACTGTAAGATCCCATGTGGCATTTTCTATTCTGATTTCCTACAAGCTATTTTCTGCCCTGCCAAGGACTTTTCTGGTATCTAGAGTTTCTCTTCCCCAAGGCTGTCTCTTCCCCATCCCAGTTTAAGTTAAGGTACCCAGTGCTCACTGTTCATATCTGGGATTGCGTTGCGGTTCCAATGCTAGGAAACCCCCAATCTCCTTTAACTGCTCTTGCTGGCTTGCTTGCTGGTTTGGGAGGCAGAGGGAAGCAGGACAGTAGACTAGAGAGAAGTTCACAAATTGCTTCGGCGACGGTGTTCCCCTTCACTTTTATCAACTCTACAGGACTAGTATGGGTTCCTGAAGCTTTGTAGTTTAAAATAAAACTAACCCTTTCAAGTGGAACAAAGTCTCTCTTCAAAAGGAGGACAATGCCAGAGACAATTAGAAGATAGGGACAGAAATTTCAGGATACTGTTGTGGGTTTTTTTTTGGTGGAGGTAGATAGGCCAAATCAGAGACCAGTTACAAACCCAACCAGCCGTTAACCTGTTGCCAGGTCTCACAGAAAACACCAAGATGCAGTTTGTCACCTCGCAACTGCTGGAAGCAGGACGTGCTGTTCTCGGTGTCCAGCGAGTGCCGCAGGACCCCGTTGCTCGGCTTGGGCCTCTCGTAGTCCCGATCAGGGAGCATGGCCTGCTCGCTCTCCACCGGGTGCTCCGGCCGCGGGGGCAAGGACTGCGGGAATCCAAACATCGGGAGGGACGAGAAGAAGAGTAAGGCACCACAGAGCAGGAAGCCTCCCCACCACGCGCCGATCCACCGAGGGTCGTCCGGTGTGATGTCCAGCTTACCTGCAAGGGCACACACAGGCATCAGCAGCTCGGCAGAAGGGAGGGGAGGGCAACAGCGTTAACAAACCCAGAAGACGGTTGTTGGGGAACTCTTGGCTGGTTGGAGGTGAGGGGTTCCCAGACACAAGGCGGGGGATCCACAGTGAATCCTACATCCATTTGGTGTGAGCCACCAGCCACAAAGACCTCTGGCTGCAGGAGGTCCCTAAGACAAGGCAGTGGGTTCCTTACCCATGTGGTCGGCATCTCTAGCTTCTACAAGTACCCTGCAACTGTAGCTTCTCGAGTGCCTTTGGCTCTGGCAGCTCTATGAGGCTGCCTTTTACCTGCTGTTTACAAGCGGTGTCCCCCTGTGCTGAGACCTAGGTTTTGGGCATCATCAGCCCAGGGTGTCAAACGTGCAGAGGAAATAAACCTTCACTGGCATCCCCATAAGCTCCTGGCTAGTGACATGGTCCTTGGGTGAAACGGTTAACGGATGAGGTATTAGCAGTGCTCCTTGTGAGGAGGTGTATCTTTCTAGATGATAACACTGACAAGGGCTCTGTCATAGGAAACCAGTGTTCAGCTTAGATCTGGGACTGCGGAAGATTGGGAAACATCCTAAAGAAAGGCAAGCACATACAGCTGACATATCCGATCAGCACAAAAGATTATGGAAGAAAAGCAGCACAGATAAGGACATTGCATCTCCAGCCCAGCTTACCCTTTTCTTCTCTGAGACCCATGCTCTCCCTGCTTTGAACTCACAGGCATGAGTCCTTTTCAGCAAAGACGAGATGGGCACTTGGGCTTGAGGGCCATCTGTGACTGCATGGAGGGTGAAACGGCCCTGAACATTGGAAAAGAAACCCACCCACTGCATCAAGTGGGCCCCAGGAGGGTAGAAAAATCAACAGCGAATGAAGAAAAGCAGAGTAAAAGAGTATCCTGTAGGCCATCACTCAGCAGAGATAAGGGAAAAGAAGCCACTGGAGGCAACTTGAGAAAATAAAAATCAGCAGCAGCAGAGAAGAAACCATATTCCTAACAGCAACCTCGCTGCCTTTAAGCAAGCAGGTCCCTGCAACAAAGCCAGGCAGAAGGTGCTGGCCCTGGGAGCTGGCTCCCGGGGGAGATCTGTGCCCGCGTGGCTGGAATAGCAAGCTCCTCTGTTCATGATGTCTGCCTGGTTACAGCCACTCTGAAAAATCTGTCTCAAGTGAAGCAATCAAGTTGTCTCTCAAGCAGAGACAGTAGCAAACTCTTTTCTTCTTATGGAAAATAATATGTAGCTCTCAAATATATATAAAGTTTGAAAAATAGCGTTTTGGAGAGATTGAATTCTTTTGCTGTTATTTCTTCCTTCCTGAAATGCATTTTTTTTCAGGCTCTTGGGAACACAGTCACATGGTAAGCCATGTAAACAAAGGTCTTCCTTAAGTTCCCCTCCTAAAAAAGGTGCTGGATGGACAGCAGCACAAAGCGCGTCCCAGCACCCTGGACCTCATGCCTGAGCTGGGGAGCAGGACAGGACTCACCCACTCACCCCATCCAGGGCTGCAAGGCCAGCTGCAACATGGAAACTCTTTTCCATACAAAAATAGGTGAAGGCCATGCGAGTCCCAGCCTTCACATGACAACGATGAACCTCTGCCAAAGACAGCTGGACCTGCAGCTGGACAGTGCTGCACCCTGTAATAATCTGCCGAGCCACAATCCCTCTGGGCTTTTCAGTGATAATGCTCCACTCCTCTCCTCATCAGCTCCATATTTGGTGCTTTTTGAGCTGTAAATGTGGAATAATCATCTTACATTAAGAATGGCTGCAGCACACCAGACTAATGTTCCACCTAGGCCAGCATCCTGCCTCTGACAGCGACCAATTGCAGATGCCCAGAAAGTCCACAATAACAAGGCCATTATTTGGCCCAACATTATTCCCCCTGCTTCTTGTTTTTTGTGGCTCAGGGACTTCTTAAGCTAGATTTAATGTCATTTGTTTTTTTTTTTTCCTTCTATAAACTTGTCCAATCATTTTTGACCCCATTGGTAAATTTTCCGTATCCTGTGGTGAGGAGTTCTACTGCTTTACCTACTGAGAGAAGAACTATTTTCTTCTTCACATTCACATTTTTTAGAAAATTATACTTAATGGTGATGTGTAACAGGGTCCAAACAAGCTACTCTCTCCACAGGACCAAATGAGTCTTTGGTATGCCTTTCCTAAAGGAAGGAATGAAATGAGGCCATGTGGTGTGTGACAAGCCACAACTAAAAGTTTCAGCCATCAGAAAAAAAGACTTCTTTCCTGATCATTTGGGATTATTTAGATTTCTTCAGCTCCCACATGCATGCCAGACCAAGAAAGAGGGGTAGCACTTTACTGGATGTACACAGTTCTGCTCTGAGTCCTGCAAGATTAAACTCCATCCAAACACATGCTATAAAGAAGTATTTGCAACACCATAAAATTGGGGCACACCCGCAAAGGGGACAACACCCCTAAAGCAGGATGAGGGCCTGTTGGGATCAGATGGAGCTGAAAACTGAAGTAAAAGTGGCTGAAAAACTGAGAGAAGAGAATGAAGCATCAGGTTTGCTGTCTACAACCAAAGGGCTCGGGGTTGCAGGAGAGAAAAGACTGTTACGCATTGCCCTCTCATGGCAAAGAGCATATACTGCAAGCAACAATAAAAGCAGAAGTTGCAGGTTTTTTCTTTATGAACCAAAAGACAATTTGCACCAATTTGCTTTAACGCAAGCACAGGGCCAGCATGAGCAACAGTTAGCACTGCTCTAGGAAAGAGCGAGAGTGCTGCAGGGGCCCAGTCTGTCCATTCGCAGATGGGGCTGGGCATGGGTCTTACTGGTGTGCCTCCATCGGAGCCTGGGGCTTCCCTCCGCAGGCCCCCCAGAAGGCAGCGCTCCTAATTTCATCCCACGCTCTGAACACAGCTCTCCGGGCAAGGCTGTGTCCATGCTAGCTGCTATGCCCTGCCATGGCGATATTTTAATGTACACTTAGAGCAGGGCTGAGATCCTTCTCAAACTCATTTCACAGCAGAAGAGCCATGGAAGTGAACAGCTTTTAGCCACTACAGACCTGTTATTTACTGGGATAGAGGTGACAAGGTTTGAATCCCAATCATAAAACCCTCAAAAATGACACCTATATATACAAAAAACACTCAAGATGAAATAAAACAGTTTCCTAGCTGCAAGTATCAACATTTTCGTCCCTTTGATACAAGGGGATTAATGCACTCAATTAGAAATCAAACCCGGTGCTCCTTACTTGTGTCAATGAAGACAGCATCCACATAGATTTTGGTACAGAAGGAGCCCAAGATAAATCCACAGGCTGGTCCAAATACCAGCATCGTAAACAGGATCCCTGAAAGGAGAAAGAAAACAGAATGTTAATACTAGGCTCAGATTATTCATTGCAAGTTGCTTTGCTTGCCTTTGTACTGCCCTCCTGGCGCCAAACAGATAGTGATTTGTTTCTGTCTCGTATGCTTTGGACAAAAGGGCTCCCTAAACCCTTTTTGCTTTGCCATAGCCTTTCAGGAAAAAGGAACCAATGAAGCCATGATATTGTTGAAGGATTTCTATTGAGCGGAGAAGACAGTGTGGATGTACACCACAGTTGGGTCAGCTACCTGCTCCCCACAAGGAAGCCTATACCTTTTTCAACTTTGGCTAAATTCATGGTAGACGGGGATATTTGTAAAATTTAGAGACAGCAAATCTACAAAATGCTGAGTTGTCACAGATGGCTGGATAAAGCCCCTTTACAGAAGGAGAAACCCTCCTTCAAATCCGTGAAGCCCTTCTTGCCATCATACCCACTAATCAAATATTCTCCAAGACTTATAGCTCTTCCACCCCTCACGAAGACTCACTTCTCTTCAATACCTGTCTAATATGCCAGGCAAAGAGGTGACTGGAGGCTACTGTGAGTGAATCACTTATTTGTGTTGGTATTATATTCAGAATTCTTTATTCTCACTCCCTTTTGGCCCTGAAACAGGAATGCTACAGGCACATTACCAACTCTCAATTATCCAGGGCAGAAAGGCGGGGGAACAAGAGAATCATCCAGAGAAAGCAGCAGCACAGATAACACAAAACACTTGTAAAATTGGCAACAGGAACATGCTTAGTACCTCACATTTAGGAGGAAAAACAACAAAAAATCCCCAAGGATCCTTGTAAGTGGATTTCTGAAGAAAGCAATGGCAGATCTGTACAGCAACGAGCAGAGCAGTGCCTGGTCGCACCCTCCGGGAAAGAGCTTTGCCAGTCGACCTGGGCAGCAAGGCAGGCCAGCTTGCCAGGGCCCCTCTGCTAGGGATGTGCCAAACTGAGCTGCCATTAGTCTTGGTGTCTCTGCACTTCAGAAACATCCCATGAAGGAGTTTATTTGTGTCTGGGGTGTTTTCCGTGCTCCTCTTCAGCAATGGGATGCATCCTACATTACTCTCCAAATCTCTCTGTGGGTGTTGCCTGGCACCTCGCTAATGAATTTCATTGCATCAAGTTCCTTAGCTAGAAACTTCCAGCTCCTAAGTGCTCTCTCTCTGGGCAGCTCTCAGGAGTTGGAGAAAAGATCAGAGCTGCAAAACATCCCCTGGAGATCACTGGTTGTGTGCAAGGCAAACGGCACCTGCTGATGATGGCTTTGCCAAGCAGAAAAAGCTGGCATGGTCAAAAATAACTTCACCTTCATTTTTACAATATGGGTCACAAACTAATTCCCCCCCAGTCTGTGGTACTGTGGATTAATGTGGATTAATATCTGGATTAACATCTAAGTACAAAGTGACAGCTCCATTCAGCCACTCGCACAGAAACTGACCTCACTAATACCTTCATAGCCATCACCTGCAGGACCAAGAGGGAGAAATGAAGGGGGTGGGAGGAGGAAAAACATCATGTCCCCTTCTCACGCGAGCGCTGGTAAGGTGTTACATCCATCAGGACAGTGGCAGGAGGTGCGATTTCCGTACCGGCAGGCCAGGCTGCCTTAGTGCAGGTAAAAGCCGCAGCACAGCATGGTGTTTCAGTCCATGCTACCAGCTTAAACTAGTCCCCAGGGTTTCTGGCCATGACATCCATCCTCCAGCCAGGCTGGCCACCTCCATCCCACGGTCCCCAGGTCTGCAGGGCCCAGAGACCCTGGGCATTGGGTCTGCGCTCTCAGATGTGGCAGCACATGGGAAGCTGGGGGTGCTGGTGGGGAGGCGTCTCGGGGGAGACCATCACTGAGCCCACATGCAGCGGGATTCAGGTCTCTGCGACAGCCCATGCACACCCGGGACATCTCCCTCCCTGGCAGCCCTGCTCCTTCCCAGCCCCAGCCTGTGCAGGCGCTCAGGACTACGCAGTTTCCAAAGGCCTTCTATAAAATACCCACACGGCATTTTTTCCATCGCTAGATGGCATCAGCAGCTGACATCCAAGCCAGACCCGGGCTGGCACAAGCCGCACGCGAGCGGGCTGCTGGCCGGTGCACAGCTACGCAGCGTGCCCAGGGCTTTCCTCACCTAGTGACCGAGCTCAGAGCGATATCACGGGAAAAGTGCCTGCACGCCCCAGGCTCACCACGTCCAGTAGCGTTACCTGGGGGTTATACAGCCTGCCAGACCCCGGGAGATGACAGCAACACCTAGCAGGATGCTGACTTCACCCGGGTGAAGTCATATATATATGATATCAGCCCTGGGCACAATTAGGCTGCGCCCTTCGGCTGGATGCAAGCAGTAAATCACAGACATTAGAACAAACTGCTCTAAAGCTGTTTAGTTTTTAGTCAAACAGTTTAGTTTTCACAGACATTATTCTGGGGAATGAACGGGCACGGATATTACCCTGATAAATAGGCCTGCAATCAACAATCAGGTAGATCTTTGATGTCTGGACAATAATTACAAATTTCTGTACAAGCACCGTCAAGCATGCACTGACACCTGGGCCTCACGTATCGCGGGGCAGCATGCGCAGCACCCCGAAGTTGTGTCCTGTAGAGATGACACAGGGAAGTTGCATTTAGTTTGAGGAGCCCTCTGATTCGAGCAGTAAGTCATGACACTGCTCTGCTCTTACTTTGTTACTTTAAAAGAAATAAGGGGGGAGAAGAACAGGCAGAACTGAGCACCTGTCCCCCAGAGCCAGACACTCAGCTGGCACGTGGCATTGCCGAAGTCAGCGAAGCGATCTGTAGTCCCAGAGGCGTCAGCACCACCCTGGGCATGCAGAGCAAACCCCTTGCACGGCATTTGAGCTCTCATGCACAGCATCACAGATTGCGTGCTAGGGGAACGCTCGACACCGGCCGAGAAACCTTCCCCACCAGAGCTGCCTAACAGCTCATGTTTGCATGGATGACATCCTCTGGAGGGAAGGTCATTGAGGGCACCAAAGCTTCTCAATGCCAAGACCAGCTCCCACAGATGTCAAGAAGCAAACAGTGGTGCCGAACAGCCGTGCAATTGCTGAACTGCATGTGCAACCGAAAGGAGCATGCAGCCAGCAGCCAGCTGCTTCCAGGGCCATCCAAAACCCAGGAGAGGGGAGCTCTGTGGCTCCAAGTGGCACAAGGCTGGTTTAAGACCTTGGAGACAGGATAAATCAGGCATGATCTGTTCTCCAGAGATAGCAGACATTCATTTTCTTTTTTAAACCTAATAATTGCTGGTTGATGGTTTTCTCTAAGTATTTAACATCTTTGGAGAGCTGAGAGCATGAAGAAATTGTCATTTGGCATTGATACAGGCTCATGGACAGAATGACATATGGACCATTTCTAACATTTCCTGGCAGTACCTTTGGAGGTCCTGGGGACTGAGTTGAGGAGGGACAGAGGTTAGTCTCCTGATGATTTCCAAACCACAGGCAGAGTTGTCAGACTGTGAGTATATAGGCACAACCAGTGTGTTTCACAGAGCAAAGGGTAAGGCAAAAATATATGGAAAAAGATCATCCTTCACAAAAAAACAGGGAATATTTTCCATTTCCAAAGTAGAAGGGAGCAGAGGCCTTTTGATAACGAACTGTCAATACTAGGGAGATGCATGCAAAGAGGCAGTTCAAGCAAAAAGTCAGCTGCAAGAAACCTGTATCAAACACACACACACAGGCATGCACACGTATTCCCTTTTCCAAGGCAATCCCTGCAACTGGTGAACGTCCCTGTTCCTCGCACTTCTTGTATTACTGCAAACAACCACTTTAGAAACAGACCAAGCCATGTCCTCAGTTTTTAAAACACCACATTTCATAACCTGGCAGCTGAAACCTGGAACATATTGTTCGCTTTGAAGAGTTGTCGCTAGAGGGCAATGTGGGATAAAGCATCCACTGAACAGGGCACCAGCTAAGATCTTACTATAAGATACTAAGTGATCGTGCACCTATAGACCAGATGTAAGAAACCCTCATGTTAATTTTTTTTACTCTTTCTACACTTTCACCTAAAATCCTGAAAACAACAAGCTCTTCCCATGCACTCTTTGTGATCCTCTCTCAGGACTCCAGCAAAATCCCATGTTTGCAATAATAGTGTATTGCACTAAATCAAACATAGCTACCTTGGTCCTGAAAGAGCCCAAGGCATGGACTGTCATGACAGATAGTCCAGGCTCTCCGGAGAGCTGGACCATGCCCGAGGGTCAACAGAGCATCCCACCGTGCACAGTAATTAGGGACCAGGCTATCAGGATTCTGCTGGTGGTTGAACGTCCATGGGGAATTGAGGGCTCGGAGGGAAACTACCCACGTTAGAATTAGCTTTAGACATCCCTCCGCTTTTGAGAAATTCTGTGTGATTAACAATCATCACAGTTAGCAGCAAAACACTTTCCACAGCATCCACCTAGTAACACAACCAAGAAGCTGCTTATTAGTAGGCAAGTAGGTCTTGCAAACCCCCTTTTCCCAGTCCTGGGGTTGCTGGTAAAGACAAAGACGTATTAAACTTGTGGATAGCTTTACCACCACCTGCTAGGTTTTTTCTTATATTTCCCTCTAACTTTTAGATCAGTCTGATTTGCTGCTGGTGGAGGTCACAGAGCCCAAGGGCACTAGCAGCAGGAGGAGCTCAGGCTTTCAAGGAGGCCGTGACCTGCTCTCAGGAGCAAACAGATCAAAGGTCTCATCCTGGCTCCGTTACAGTCTATTGCAAAACTCCCATTGATGGCAATAAAACTGGAGATCAGTACAGGACACTCCACTTCCGCCTCTTCCCCTCTTTTCGTTTCATTCTTAGCTCAGAATTTATTTCAGTCGCTCAGAGCAGCACATTCAGTAACCAACATCCGTCTCGAGAAAACAGAGGGAGAACAAAACTGGAACTATCGGCTCCAATGCTACCTTGGAAATAAACCTTTTCTGCTCAGTGGGGCCATTTGATCCTCTTCAGAAAGGTCTGTGCTTTGTCCTGCACCCAGTGCCTCAAGGAGCAGGGGACGATCACCATTTAGTTAATGCTCTACAGACCAGCAGGGAAAGTAGGATGAAAAAGGTCTCTCCTTTGTGTGGTTTGGGTTTTTTTTCGTTGATGATGGTGTTTCTTACTTTTTTCTTCTCCTCAAAATACAGCAAATATTAAAAATATTCAAGAACTGAGAAAAGCCAATCGTTTTGGATCAATTCAAACATTTTGTCTGATAACTCAGAAACTCATTTTAGTTGGGGCCCTTTTAAAGTAGAATTATGTTTTATTTTGTAAAAAGTTAATTGTTTGGGGGGAATACAGGGATTTAGTAAGTAGTAGTAGAAATGCTGGAAGTACCCTAAACGTGGGGGAAAAAAAATAAAAAAGTCATATTAAGCTGCCACCTTCTCCTGTTTCACATTCCCCACAAGTCTTGATATGAAGTATTACAAACATACCTACTTTGACCAATGATAGACTATGTAATAATGTATAATCACAGGATACATTTTCGACTTGTTCCTTACAACATTTACATATGACTTAAGGTCCGCTTCAAGAACATATCTGAACCAAGCACATTGGCTTCAAAGGAACTGGCCCAGGCCTATAGAAATGGGTGCTAAAGCAAGATTTTATTCCCAGAGAAGTTAAAGGCTTCTGTCCTCACCTCCCTCTGTACCAAACTGGTCCAAACGTCAAATCTCCAGGCAAGAAGGCTCCAGTGCCACTTCCAGGCGAGCCAGCGCAGCAGGAGCTTGCAACCTCGAGGTAACGCTGGGAAGTGCACTGAATGATTTTACATCTGCACTATATAGTTAAGAAACTGTAAATCTTAGTTTCTAATGGCCTCCGAGGTCAGACTGAGCCAATTTCCTTGCTGCTGGGACACTAGCAAAGGGGTCTGGAGACAGCGACTCATTAAGGCTGTGTAATTATAGCGTAGCAGTCGTGGTGCTGGGAGCACACCCAGCAATGAACTGCTCTGGAGGTTGATTAGACGCCGGAGCAGAGCCAGAGGCGTTTGCTAACCTCAAAGGCTATTTGCACATCAGTGCCAGGAACACCACCCCGCTGTGATGCAACCAGAAGCTTCTTTTCTCGTACAGGGACTGTCCTTCTCTTCCCCGTGGGGGATTAGGAAACACAGGGCCGGGTCCTGCCCTCTGGGGCCTCCTTAAGGCCGTAACCAAACTGTGCTTGTGCGCTGTGTCTCAGCACACTGTGCCTTCCTAACTGCTGCTTCTCCCTGCCAGCAAAGTGCAGCTAATACGACTGTCTTCCTGTCACTGGTACATGCGCTGGGTGACACGTGTCTAGTATTCAGCTTCAAGCCCCGTTTTTGGAGACATGGGATTTGGCAGGCATCTCAGCTTGGTACCCAAGAATTCACCCAGCGCTGTGGACCCATCTAGCAGCTCAGCCCGAGCATCTTGCTGCTAAGACCGAGCTGCTATGCATAGCTGAGCTGTCTGGTTTAAAGCCTACCTTGAGCACATCCTTCCTGTGCAAACATACCCCGAGCCCAAGGGTTGTCAACTTTCCTGACCTTACGGAGCTGCACACTGAGCAGGCGATTGAGAAGCACTCACTTTGGAGAGCTATGGGAGAGGAAAAGGACAGGAGGTGACACTGAGAAATGACAACACCTCCCTCCACAGGCTTCCTGGCTGTGGGATGGGGCTGGGCAGGGAGCTGAACTACAGCTTCTTCTCAAAGCCCCCTGTCAAAACAGCCCTGCTGCCAGCCCCAAGCCCCAGTGACAGCCAGGGAAGTCATGCTTCAGCTCTTCTCAAAGCGAGGATTTATTTGATGCTGAGAGGAAGGAGATTTGTTTGGGAAAGTTCAGTTGCAAAGTCCCTTAGCAAAGCAACTATCTGCCAATAAAGCCCTGGAAAGCACCATCAGAATCCCCTCCAGGGACTTGCAATCCATGTGAAAGTCTGCTTGAGTCATCTAGATACCTCCGAGAATATTGTTTCCTGTTTCCATGGGAATCCAGGTCACCCTTCTAGGAAGGGCTGGATCCAAGGTGCACATGCAGAGAAACTGTGCTGCTCCAGTCCTCTCCTTCATAGATTTGAAGGCAACCAAGCTAGACGTGTTTGAGCACCAGAGAGCTAAATAAACCCTACTACATGCCTTGACATTCTGGCAAAGCAGCGGCACTTCCAGATCAATCCACAAACCTAGGGCCTGGATACCCAAAGCAACTTCACTGCTGCCAGGTATGAAGCAGCTGAATATGGACCACCAGCAGTGAACTACCTAGAGTTTCCCAACCATGGGCAAACCCCTGGTGTTGCCGAGGATCCCATTTTGTTTGGCCAGGAAGTTGTGGTTGATCTCTGCTGGCTTATGGTCCTCTCGAGCCAAGCTGCTCCTGCTCTGCCGTTTCCAAAAAACAGGGTGTAGGAAGTCGTGCACCAACAAACATAACCTAATGAGTAGCCCCCTTCCAGTGAAACCTATGGCCAAAAACTGCCTGTTCTTGCTCTGCATTCCCCCAGGCGACAGCTGCTCGGTCTAGGAACGAGGTTTAAAGACAAGCCCACAGTCCCTGAGCCCTTAGATGCAAATCAAAATTTAGAAGCATGTTTTTTGACTCTTCACTTTTCACAACACTTGCCCACAAATGTTTGTCTCACTGCGAAATCAGACTTCAGTGTGAGAGTGTGTAAAAGCAGATGAATTTAGAAGATGTGGGAAATTTCTTTCACTGCAAAGCTAGTTTAGTCATTGCATCAAGTAACTACATCCCCGCAGAGGCATGTTTGGACCCTTGGACCAGGCCCTGGCTTGTGTTCAGACAGCTTTTCTATCACGGGTCACTCAGTGGTGGGTGTCCTCCCCAGCGCTGGGCGCCGCGCGCGCCTCCCTGGTGCGGGGACAAGCTGCTTCTGGAAGCGCAGGGGGAACCAGTCCTGCAGAGCACGGGATAATCTCCAAACCCGGCTTGTCCCACATTTTCCGCTGCGGCAGCGGATGGGGCAGGCCGCGGGAAGGGATTACGGGAATATAGTTCATGTGCGCTGCGACCTGCCCTTAAAGAGACACCACCGCAGCGCAGCACACTGCAATCAAAGAAATCGGGATACGGACTGGAGATGCCACATTCGCCTTCAAACAAGGCGCCCTCAAGGGTTTTGGAAAAAGGCTTCTGCGCTCATACCCTGCGGGCAGAGCCCTTTCCTGCCATAGATTTTGCCCAATTTCCATCTATCAGTTGACGTAACCTCTAAAGCGCACGGTGAGGGTAGGGGAGAAGGCAGTTTCCTAGCCAGATGGCTTCCTCCCGCGGTGAATCGCGCTGCAGTCCCGCAGCTCTCCCCGTCCTCCCCGACGGCCCGCGCGCCGGGGAGCTGCCGACGCGGCCCGTGCTGAGCAGCGGCCTGTTCCCACGCCGGCGCGGGGACCTCTGCCCTCCCGCGGAGCCCGGCACGCCGCTCCCGGCCTTCCCTGCCCAGCTCCCCTGCGGGCAGCCTTCCTCCCTCGCCATCGGAGGACGGCATTTTTCCTGCCGCTTGACTCCTCGTCCGCACGCCCCGCGGCCCGTCACCACCTCCCGTTTTCCTTATCGGTCCCGCTTATTTGCGCTGTTGCAGCTGACCGTAGGAAACCGAAGCAGGTAGCGTTACACTGGCGGCGTGTTTGGATTTGTTCCGCTTCCTCGGCGCAAGCACCGAAGCGGAGGGAATGCTGAAACAATCCTGACAGATGTTTCAGAATGCCCACAGCTGTTGATTAATAGGAGCAATGCTGGGATGATTCACTTTAATTTTTAGTCTCTGTTCTGATGGGGATCAAAGCGGTTCCAACCACACATTTGTTTTAGATGAGCTGGGGAGGGGGAAAATTGGGTATCGCTACAATCCGCGCAGTAGCACTCACGTGTTATTTGCAAGTTTTGCCCTTCGTGTTTAGGAGGTCAAAAACAGCAGCTGAGTTTTTTGAAGGCGGTTGGAGGATAAGTACTCAACAGAGGAGTGAAAACTCCTCAGATGGGGACTTTTTTTTCTTCTTTTTTTTTTTTTGTAAATAAAGAACTGATTTCAGAGGCCTGTTAGCTGCATCTAGTTGTTTCTCCACCTTTCAACCAAGGCTAATCCTGCTTAAGCGTTGCAAGATGCATGAAATATTTTGAAGGGCTTTAGTAAGCAGGGACACAAAATGCATTACAGCAAACACTAATTCTGGTTCTGAGCTCTTCTGAAAACATTGCTCCTTGATTCCACTGTAATATAGCTCCAGTCTCCTATATCTGCACATGCAATACAACACCTGGGAAAAAAACTGACAGCACTGTCCTGAGCCTCTGCATTTCTCGCTATTGGACCTGCAGCTGATTTTGGTCAGTGAAATAGCTCCAGCAAGAAATAAAACTGCAAAACAGAAGCACTGGACTGAGCCCGTCTTCTCACATTTCCATAGTCCCACTTGTGATGGGGGACTCCTTATAGGGGTTCATTAATTGATTGCCCTGCTTTTCTGAAATAAGTTATTACCTGGTTTGAAATCAGGCAGCCCTAAAAATCTCTCCCATCGGCTTCTTCCCTTCTTCTGTCAAACACTTCTTGCTTGCAGCAGTTTCCCAAAACACTTTCTGGTAAGGAAGGCAATCTGTAAAATCAACTCCTGCTTCATGAGGAGTTATTTTTTAATGGAAGTTACTCACTACTGTTTGGAAATCCTGTAAAGACTTATTTGCCCCTGTGTTTAACAAGCCTTAATGGCTGTATTTAAAGTTGGCTGGAGGCTTCCTTTACTTGTCGGGAGGTAGGAAAAAAATGCCTCCATGCTACAGATATAATTAGTTTCTAACGGTGATCCCTCCAGAGCTGCAGAGGGTCCATGAAGGCGGCTTTCCTTGCACATGTTGGAAAAGACTCTCCTTAACTCAAATTCTTTTCAGCACAGTTCTTTGTTCTGGTCTGTATTTAACATTCAGATGTTAAACCTTAAAGACGTTGCTAGGATTTGAAGGTACATTACGCAGAGGTTTCTCCCCAGACTACCAGTGTTCCTTTAAATATTGATTTCCATCAGAATTTAGAAGGATTTCTCCAAGGAGATGTCTGCTGCCTTTGAGATGAAATGTGATTTCCATAAGCAGTTTCGCCTGGTGAACTACCCTGCATCTTCAATTATTAGCGAGCCTTAAGTTTGTTTTATCAGTAAATCCCTGTTCCCGGCCCTGTCGAGGCTACCTCTGAAAGGATCAACGTTATGCTGACAACTGGCAGTCCCAGGAGAGCCCGGTACGCACACGCGACTGTTTGCAGAGCAGCGCACAGAGCGATAGGACTCCTACATCAGGAGCCCAAGCTGAGAACCCAGCCCCGAATTTTCCAGTGACTAAGTCCACTTCTGACAGCTCAGAAACACACTCATGTGCTGGCTTCTGCCCTCATTATAAGCTCAGAAATAATGAAAATGCAAGAAAAAACAAAGAAACCCCCCCCAAAACCCCAAACCGAAAAGAGAGATCCCTACTGTACTGACTTTAGGTCACCGGTTTGGCCAGCGGCTGAAATAAGATCACCAACAAGATTGCAGAGAAACAAACCAAGCCATGAGAAAAGCTGCACAACCCTCAAAATCGGGTTTGCAAACAAAACAAAAATTAAAGTAGCCAGTTTGTGAGCACTGCAAGGTAAACTATGTGGATACTCCCACTCCGAACGCTAGCGTTACTCTGGTACCTACCAGCTGGCGCTGGGAGCTCACTATTCCCCACCTCCCGAACAGTTTTCCTAATTAGCATCCAAGCACCCTTCCATGCCATGGAAGGATCACTCGCTACATTTCTCTCCTCGCTTATGTGAAGTTGGAGAAGAAATTTGCTCATGCTAATCGAGCCCTGGCACAACTCATAGGAGACACTAATCCAGCGGCAATCTCCGTCAGTCTCTGCATATTTAACAAAAGCAGCGAACACTCACGGAGGATTAGGGACGCGGTGGTATTGTTGCAGCAGCGTTCTCCTCCTTAAGCTGCAATCGCTCCGACGCCCTGTCTCCTAATATTTACATACGCCGTACACACAAGCAACCTGCGAGTCTTGGGAAGACAGAGAATTGCCTCAGTCCATGCAAGCATTCTGGTCACCCTGCCTGCAAAACCACAGGCACTGTATAGCGATTTAATAGATCTCCTTGCGCTGGGCAATATTGTCTCCATTACTCTCTGCCAAAATGTTTACACTCACAGTACTTATTTATAAAGCACCATCCTTGAAGGTATAAACATTGCTTAATGCCCATAAAATATACATTTCTTTCTCCAGAGAGCGTGCATAGTTTAAATGCACATTGCAAAAGATTAGAGACTAGGAACTGGATTGAGCAAACTTTTGGAAAAGGAGCTTAATAGTCTAACAGTCCAGTTTCCCATCACTTTGTGCCAGAAACAAAGCAATGCCCTCTCCGCTCCGGGCATGTTGCTGGGTCCAGCATCCCATTCCCCAGGACGGAGGACCGATGCTAAGCACTCTTCAGCCTGTCTTGAAACGTAAGGACAAGTAACTCGCTCCACCTACCCTTCTGGCTCATATTCCTGTCCCTGAAATTTGCTTGTTATCACATCCTTAGAAGAAGCCAACTCAGTTTAAGAAGCGGGTGTAAGAACATATCTAACTATAGCATACAAATCCATGGCAGGCTATACAGCGTGACGCACAGTCCCACGAGACACAAATTCCACGCCTTTGAGGTACAGCGCAAATATGCCAACCGTAGCTGCGGGTTTGAACCAGAGATTTCCACATTTCAAGCAAATCTCTCCCCTTGCTAATTACCTTGGGAAGCAGCCACCAAACATACTCTGAAAGAAAAGTATGCTTAAATGCCAAGTGCACTTTAAAGGGTTTAAGTGGCATGCCTTAGAGCTGTGTTCACATCCTCCCAGCTGTTAAACACAAACACCTGTCTTACCAAACCCGCAGTGCTGCTTTAGTTGAGAAGGCCAAATTTCATTTCATTTCACTAGTTTCACAGGAATTGTGCCAATACTGCGTAATATGGAAATGCACTTATAGGACAGGTTTCACTATAGGACTCTAATTCCCCTCTGACTTTGCTGACTGATTTCTTGGATAACACTGGGTGGTCCTGATGCCACGGAGAAGAGTAGGGATGCTTTAGGCAATGAAGTCGTTCCCATCCCTCTCTCCTCTGTTTGGGCAAGCTGTCTAGCCCACCAGTGAGCACAATCTCTGTTTGTGAAATGGGGACAGTGGTCGGTCATGTCCAAGGTTCATGTGTATTCCCCATCACCATGACAGCGAACACCTTTCATCCTCCTCATACACCAGAAAACAAAAACAAACCTGTAATCAGGAAGCATCATTCAGCTCCATTTCCTCTCTGCTGGACCTCCTCCACCCTTGTCCATGACAACCTTCCCTTCTGAAAGGCTTTTCCCTGCAAGACTCCCCATTCCCTCTTCCCTTCACTCAAGCCAGCAGCAATAGAGGGACCCCACTGCTACATTTCCAGCTGCTTTTAAAGTCTTTAATTTGGCATTAGCCTTTTCTTGGCTCTTCTCCTTGTGCCAACAGCACCTGGGATTTCAAGGCCCCCCTCCAAGCACCATGTGAGACAAGTTTCCAGGACCAGAGGAGACAGGTTCACTCAGCCTGGCATGGTGACGGATACCCCGGCAGACTGCAGGCCCCCAGATCCCACTCTCACCCTGCTCGATAGACTTGTTACAAACACATACACGTAGAGTTATCCTTCCCGAACGCTGCACATGCCACGGAGTCCGCTCCTGCTGGTCATGCATCCCCGCGCCAAGGATAACCAAACCTCCAATCCCTGCCACCCCACTCTCCAGGGCTCCCTGGAAACTTTTTTTTTTTTTTTTTTTTTTTTTTTTAAAAAGAGGACAGGGAGGAAAAGCTCAAGACAACTAAATTATAAAAGTAAACTATACTATTTGCTCCTGCGCAAAGGAGAGCAGGAGGAAGAGAGTGGCTGAAAAGTGACAGCTCTCACAAGAACCGTCTTGGCAACACCATGCCCTCCTCAAAGCCATGGGCAAAACTCTGGCGTTTAACAAAACCAGTTTTTAGATCCTTCATGATCTCTCTTTAAATTTCCCTCTGCCTGGCTGTTGTTCAGGGAGAGATTATGCTGCATGGTGGAGGATGACGCATGGGCAGAGTGCACCGGGTAAGCACAGGTAAACCCATCCTAAATCCCTGAAGCAGGGAGAGGTCTGGGAATCTCAGACACCACGAAACAAGGTGCTGGGAACATACTGCTGATAGCTGTTATCTGTACCACCCATTTAGGAAAGGGCAGTGTTTTTCTCTGCAGAATAGATTTAATCCAGTCTAGAAATGGCTACCCTGTCAGGAAGGAAAAGAGAAATTAAAAAACAAAACTTTTGTTGTTGTGCTTCCTCATATTGCAAATACCAGCAGAAAAAGTGTTTGCTCTTGACAATAGTCATTCTTTGCACTGACCCAAATCTCACTGAAGTTTGTGGGAACTCTTTCCACTGCCCTTATCTGGCTTTGGATCAAGAGCCAGAGCTCTCAGCCTGCATCTATGCAGCCCTTCACCGATGAGCAGCTCACAGCTACCCCCTGCACCCGGGGCTGCACACCCATGGCCTCGGACCCACTCTCCCGTCCGGTCACCTGCAGCTGGGGCTCCAGCCATGCTTTGCTTCATGGGCAGCCTTACTTCAATCGTCTCTATGCAAACTTGGGAGGTTTTAAGTTCATACCACTCATCATCTTCAGATGCCTCACTTGGCAATTTAAATCGCTGGGTCTGAAGCACAAGAAACGCAGCCAGAAGCCCAAAGTCGGGCACGAGCTGGTGCAGACGTTCAACAGAAGTGCTCAGGCGGTAACTGCAGGGACGAGGGTCGAAGAGCACCATGCTCTCACGAAACATGTCCTGCTGGGCCGCGGGGGTGCCGCTGTCTGATAAACCCCTGCAAACATCCCCCACCACTCGCCCCATGCAGCAAAGGCGAAGGGATGCCAGATGCTAGTCTGTTCTGGGGGATGGGGCGGCTGGCTGGATGCAGGGATAATCCCCCAATCTAAGATTACTTTCAATATAATTTCTGGCAGTGCCTAACAGCTCTCTGTTGCATTATAAAGCACAAACCCCAGAGGCTGGATCCAGAGGGCTAGAGGACTTGGTTCCTGACAAAGTGAATTATTCAACATCTCATCCCTAGCGCCCAAGCCATTCGGGGCCAACACATCCTTGCCTTCCACGTCCCCAAACTATAGGCGACATATATGTTCTGCTGAGGTTTCTTAAAAAGTCGGAAGCTCCTGGGAGCTGCCAGCCTCTCCAGCGCTGCTTTCGTGAGAATACTTCACTCCGAGGAGGACTCTGTCCCTGATGAGTCTCCCTCTCCAGGGGAGAGAACAGCTGCTGCTATCATTATGGGTTTGTCTCCCTTAATTAAGCATCCACAGCCAAGCTGAAAGATGAAAACAAAGCCCTTTTCCAGCCCTTCCAGGAGATGGAAGGAAAGGAGGCTATGGACAAAGACAGCAAGAGGAATAATTCTCTCCCACAGCAAACCTGGTATTGCCTCTTAAATTCGGAAGTGAATTAAAAGCACCAAAATATCTTATTTAAAATTAACCACACTAGAATGCCCTAATTCAAGATGCTTCGGGGGAGTTAGCCCTTGTCCGAGGGAAGCAACCCTAGTGGACCAAGTACGATGATCCTAATCGTATCCAGACGTTTCTCAGACTGTTTATAACCCCACTTCCACCAATCTCGTGGGAGAAGTTAACCCCTCAAGATCGCATAGGTAAGCAATCAGAAAACAAAACCAGTTTCAGACAACCAAATTATCCCGGTTGGAACTGAACTGGATTAAGAGCTTTATCAATTGTTACCACCCATCCGTTGCAAGTCCCATGTCACCAGTTCTGCCAGCCAAATCACCAGTGTCGGCATTTCCGAGCCCTGTCCTGCATAGAGATCCAAGTTAAGAAACTCATACTATTAAACTAATCCAGCTGAAAGAACTGGTATAGGGAGGAATTGTACAGAGAATGTGACAGGAGCCTGGGAACGATAGTTTCCAGAACAGCAAATGAAGACATGTTTTTTTCTACCACCATTTCATGAAGTTTGCCTTTCCAGTAAAGTCCTAGTAGGTGAAATTGGTCAGAAGACATTTGACAGATCTATATGAGATTGGAAAACGCAGTGGATGAAGTCAGGAGGCTTTATGAGATTATGACTGCTTGTTCTTAATTTCATTTTAGGGAGAGGAATTCTCCTTCTAAGAATTTCAAAATGAATCATTATTTTTTATTAAAAAAAAATCATTCTTATGGAGTGTATTTTCATATTGCATGATATATAGCAATATAAAAAATGAAATGGTAATAAGAACACTGATCTGACAGACATTTTGTTTTCAAAATATTCTGTTGTGGCAAATTTCAAGATTTGCCATTTCTTCTGCAGCAAAAAATGAAGACTTATTTAATGAAAACTCAACACCTCATAGGAAACAGAGCTGCCGTCTCCCACGCAGCTCCAGTGAAAGCCAGTCCCTGCAGAATCACCTTGGCCAGCCACCACAAACTGCCACAGGCTTCAGCTGGTGTGGCTTTGGATGATGATCTACTTTTATTATTTTTGGCAGATTTGTCATATTCTTTAGGACAGTAATTACATTTTCCAGGGCAGGCTTTCTGCCAGAGCTCAAAATGACGACCAACGGGCCCCTTTTAACCACCTGCTATGATTCCAGCCTTGATTAGTTATTAAAGGGCTGTTGAAACCCATTGCAAGAACCACCCTTTCTAGTCAGGTTACCAGTATGGCTCCAGGGAGAGGTAGGCTTGAAAGGAGAAGAGGAAAACACTGCAAGCAACAAAGACACAGACTTGAAAGCCCTGAAACAGTAGCTGCTTCGTACAACGGCACCGCCTTTGCGCACATTCAGGCAGCAACAGGTTTGTCTCTACTGTTCTCGCGCCAGCTGGGAGTGAGCAGCCTTGAGCTGATATGAGCAGGCTCACTTCTAATGTTTACCCAAAACTGAAATAAAACTTATTGGAAAAATCTGGACTCTTTTCACCTGACTAATACCAGGCTTCCTGTTCCCTTATTTTGTTTTAGCTGGCTTTGGGGAATGAGAGAGATATGAAAGCCCTGTGTTTGTGCACGCGTCCAGGTGCCTCCTGGACACCTACTCCCTAATAAATACTGACTCCGTGGACTCATTTACATCTGACAGGGAGCAGGGGTCTTAAAGATACTAAATTCTTATGATTGCCATGAATATGTGGCCACAGGGAGCAGCGATGTCCTATTAATGCTTCTACTGAATAAACAGCCGCTACACACACACACGTACTCTTGAAAAACAGATTTGCAGGGACTAGATGTTATGGGCTGTGCAGCTCCCAGATGCCAAGGGCTGCAGCAAAGATGTCCCTGCTCCTTCTTCTCGCTGCGGCAGCCCTGGGATTGTCACCACCAGGCTGGGACTTTAACCCTGTGCTCAGCTGGCTTTTCTGCATCACCAGCCCTACTCCTTGCACCGCACAGGAAAGCTGGGGCCAGGATTGATTCTGAGGGAAGAAGCTGGTCCACTGACTCCCCCAACACCATCTCCTCCAATCTCCTCATGCGTTTTCCACACCAGTTCCCATCCATGCTCAACCTCCTCCCTCCCGGCAGGAGCTGCTAAACGGCCTCCTCGCAAGCTACAGCTGCCGCCTACCGAAAGTGGGAAATCCTTTTGCAGAGGTAGCACAGTCACAAGGCCTCAAGATGGACAGTGTCATTCGCTTACACAATCCCCCACTTGACCAAAAGTTGAAGGTAACGCTTCATTTTTCATTTGATCAACTGATATTGCTGCCCTCATTGATGCCAGTTAATCCACCCCTTCTTTCCAGTGACAGAACCAGCACCTCCAGCTGAACCATGTCTCCATGTCCTCCCACATGACATGGCTCCCGTCTCCACTTAGTTACCACGCGCTGTTGCCCATCTGAGTGCTCTGCTCCAGCATCCACAGTGGCTGTATGAAGTTTCATTTGCCAAGATGACTTCTTAGCTCATCAGCATGCATTCCTCTCCTACTGGAGCACCATGACAGATGCTCCTGCAGCACCTGCAGGACAGCTCCTGCCATCTCCAAAATGCTACTGCTCTGACCTTCCTACTACTGTCAGCCCCTCAGGGCTGTGCAGCCAAAGGTCAAGTAGCAGCAGCCTAGCCACAAACGTTGCCTGTATTTATAGGTATTGCAGATGCTGATTATATGGTATCATGGAAGGATCTCACCGTGTGGTCAGCTGTTCATCTGTGGGTTGGTAAGCCATAGCAAGCTTGCCTTGGCAGGAGAACAGGTCTTTCAACCCAAGGAAAACCTTGTATCCTTCATCCTCTAATTCCCAACCTCTAATTTCCTCCATCTCCTAGTTTCCCAAACAGAAATGACAGTTTCTGGCACAGTAAACACCAAGCAGGGGAGGCTACGCCTTGCACAAGGAAGAATCAGGCTCCCGTCGCTGCATATCGCACAAACAAGATATTTACTTCAGTAAACCAGTGAGAAAAGGGAGAAGACAGAGGACTGAGACACCATGAGGCTAAGGGATATGACCAAGGGTTTTAGGGAACCAGGATTTTAATCTCACATCTTTATCCAGTACTGTTACCATGAAATGCCTGGCTGCTACATAGACCAGATTCCACACTAGATCCTTTACAATCTGCTTTGATAGGTCCTTTCCTCACCATTTACGTAATCATCCATTTAACTGATGGATGGTCCTTCTCCTTTTAATAATCAACAAGTCTTAATTTTCTCTTCGGTCAAGTACAGAAAAGAGTCAAGGGCTTGGCACACACCACAAAAACACAAAGGACACAAACAACTGGCACTTTTACAGAGCAGCAGCCTCTAAGCAAATAATCACAATTACACTCGACATGAACTTCCATTCTCTGCAGCCACCAAATTTTAAAGAAAATAAGACTGACAACATTGCTGATCTTCCAGCTAGTTTCAGAAGCTGAAAAACGGTAAGTAATAAAATATATATCTGATTTAAGACTATTTAAATAGCAGGTTCCTTCGTAGACCTGGGTTGTGAGTAAGTTTTGTCCAGGCTCTATCAAGGTCCCTGAAACATCTTGCATTCCTTCAAGACAGTGGGAATCTCTGGCTAGGATTTCTCCAGCCTCCTCTAGTCTTTCAGACCACAGTTGCAGCTGCAGGCTGCTAGAGCTGAAGCTG
Source organism: Apteryx rowi (assembly GCF_003343035.1). NCBI lineage: Eukaryota > Metazoa > Chordata > Aves > Apterygiformes > Apterygidae > Apteryx > Apteryx rowi. Next base: position 1,789,738 of record NW_020447308.1, on the reverse strand, counting down.
GCTCGTTGCTTCCCTCTGAGCAGACCTCAATAAAGTTGCCCACAGGATCTTGATAAAAATTAATGGAATACTCTGCCATATGTCACCGAATCCACATCCTGCGGGGGATACAATGTATGAAAATTACAAAATTAGGTTTGCGGTAAAGCATCACCAATGAAATGGTCATACTCAGGGGAACATTCTGCCTTTTCTTGCACTTTGTTCTTTTATCATCTCCCGGAAGCTTTTTATTATTAAACCTAGCAGTATGTTTTATTATTAAACCTAGCAATATGTTTAAAAAGGATCCAGAGCAGAAATGCATAAAGTGTGCTTGGTATTCATCATGATCATTTCTGCCTTGCAAAGCAGGTGTAATCTGCCGGAAAGCTCGGGGCTTTGTTGCCTCTGCCAATGCAACCTGTACCATGGGGAGGTGAAGGGGACTCGGTTTTACATTATCCTGTTTACGTTCCTTTTCTCAGCAAAGCTGCAGCTCTGAAAGCCTTTTCCCCTAACTCAGTTCCCCTCATCGCTTTTTTTCTTTGCATGGTCAAATCCACCATTTAATCAGGTTAGCACGCCATGAAGGTAAACGTTCAGAAACATCCCGGTGGTTCGTCAGAGCACGCCGTGTCACCAAGAAGAGTAAAGCACCACAACCCTCCGCTTCAGAGGCTTCGGTTTCCTCTGCGAGAAATTTGGCAAGCAACAGAGCAGTTCAGTAAAAATAAGAGTTCTGCATGCCTATGGAAACACTTCATTTAGTCCTAAAATTTAGACTAACTATCAAACCTTGTGAATTTTTGGCCAGAAGAAACATTCCCAAAATACTCTGCTGAAATCATTGAAATGTTACGTGTTGATAGAGTGAAAAATAGCTATCTGGAGTTGGTTTCACCTCATTATTAGATTATATTCAAAATCTTTTGCCCTCATCCAAATGAAATAACATTGATAATCTCCTTTGAATATTTGGACAAATTTGATGCAATCCTGCAATGCATTTTAATTTGAATGAATTGACATTTCCTCATGGAAAACTGCCACAGTGAGAAGCATCCAGCGGGCCTAATCTAGCAATCACCATGCAAGCTTTGCCGTGCGGGTCTGATATGTCCAGCTGAAAGATGCAGGAATGAACAAGGAGGTTTCTGACCCTTTATGAACATCCTCAAACACGGAGGCTGAAAGTTTAAATAATTTCCTCTTGCATTTTGCCAAGATCATGCATGCGACTGTAGCAGGGCATGCATCTAAAGGAAATTACCTGGGTACTGAAGTCATGTACTGTATTTGTCTGCAGCGCACTAAGTGAAGCTTTCAGGCAAATTATTATACCTTACCACTTAAGAAAGAGACAAATTTTCTTTCCCTGTGAATGACCATTAATCACATAACAATAAAATAAGGGATAGTAACTATTTGGAATATTGATTGAAATGTGTGTCACCTAAAGGACAGTTTGGCAATATACAATTTGCAGAGTCCAAACACATTAGAGTTCATCTAGCTCATTTTCACAGGAAAGCATATCACTGCTCAGTAGTATTGTGGCAAAGACATATTAAGTCACATTTACTTGATCACTGTGGTCGGTGTAGAACTGCTCTTCCAGGTTTTTTAAGGGATTAATTTTCAGGCATGCACATATATAATTTTATCATGCCAAACTGAGTAAAGCCATGCATTTATATTCTAGCTGTTAAATTTAACTAGAGAACAAGCGGAGAAAAGGGAGATAGGAAAAAAACTGTATTTGGTGTTGTAAGTAAATCTACTCTTCCTTTAAACAGCAGATGCTGTAATACAAGATAGGTGCTGACTGAGACAGTTATCCTGCTTTCTGCATGCTGCTTGACAAGAGACGCGTGCTGCAGCTGCCCAGCTGGCGACAGCCGAGGGCGAAGAAAGCACCTGCCTCCGAGACACCTCGTCGGGCCGTTTCTCCTCTGCCGCGGTCTGCATGGGGAAGGGCTCGTGGTCCTGTCACAGAAATTAATGTAACGTGGAGGAAAACAGGTCACCTCTCGGCACGCCAAAGCCTGGAGAGCACGGCATGGGTTTACGCCGCTGCAGACCTACTTCTCAGACGCTGCCTTGACACAAAAGAGTAGTTAAGGCCCCCCACGATTTCGGGTAGAGAGGGCAACTCCCACGTCTGGCTTTGCCTGGCCTCCTGCAGCAAAGCACGCATCGACACACACGAGAGAACGAACCAGCAGGAGGATGACTAAATATTAAGTGACATCCCAGGGTGGTTTTAGCTTTACTAGCTGTAACTCTTTACGCACCCAGCAGGGAAAAGTAGTTCCTGCCTTCACCTTTGCAAGGCCACGCATGCCATGTTCAACAGAGGGGACTGGGGTCACAGAAAGCCCCAGGACTGCCAACACCAGCTCTCCCAATGTCGCACGCATGTTCTGCACTACTCGTGTCCAGAGAGATGATGCAGCAAGCCCCTTTGGCCACACAGCCCTCCGATGGCAGCTAAAGTCTCCTCAGCCAATGTTCTTGAGCTTTCAGCCCTCTGCGCTCGGAGCAAAGCCTCAGAGCTCCGTTCCTGGGTCAATGACTCTCCCCTGAAGACTTCAATACCTACATCAAACGCACTGGTAAGGGGACTTTCCACAAACCTTCATAGCCCTTTCATTAATACTTGCATTTGAAACAATTCTAGGCTTGCACAGAGGCGTCAGAGATGAAGAAAAGTTTTAACGTGTTTGCTGGGGGAAAAGACAACGTTCAACTTGCTGTAGATATAATATCTACGACTCTCATCCCCTGTCACTGAACTTTCGACATGTCCACCCCATTGTGGGTGAGGGGGTTGCCTTGATTTGACTGTTTTCTCAACTTTCGCTACAGGTGATGACGAAATCCAAAAACCCCTTCAGACTGAGCAACTCCACTTTCAATTCTGCTGGATGCTTTCGATGCAGTGCTTTTAGAGGAGATGCTTCCCAGACCCAATCCCAACGAGGACTGTCCCAGAGCTCTCAAAGGAAGGAACTCTGTCAGGGACTGATCGCTCCAGGCTGTTTATAAATGGAAAAAGAGGCAAATCTCATTTTGAAAAGGTCATAGCTGAACACCTTGTTTCATCCCCTCAAAGTAGCAGCCAAGCTATGGAAGCTAGAAGCCTCCCCCTCCTAGGATCTCTCTCAACGCACAGAGAGAGAAATCTCCAAAGGTAGATGCGGTTGTCCAGCACCTTTCTGGATGTGCATCACTTCCCCCAGGCAACTAGGAAACAAAAACGGCAAAGATTTTACATGCAGCACCTGAATTCAGGTGGGATGAATTAGCATCAAAAGATGAGAGAAAGAAGAGTCAGGGAGAAAAGGTACAACACCCACACTCTGACAGGCCGCAAACACCACACTGAAAACGCCAGGATTTATCATCATCATTATCATTCCTTGGTTTAAAAATTTTTTGTTTTTAATTTGATCCTTTGGGATTGGTTTTGTTAGAAAGGAAAAATAAGGGAAAGGAGACAGATTAGAAAGGAATAGGTAGTCAAAGCTGTTCTGCATAGGGGAAGACAAAGCTAGAGTCAGATTAAGAAAGCAAATAGTGAACATCTTTGCCCCAATATTCCTGTGCCAGACAGTTCTTGTCACAGTTTGACATCTACATCTCCCCATGGAAATTTTGAGGGTAAAGATTCAGACATCATCATAGTGGAAATCTGGGAGCTGCCCAACGCCAGGTGTCCCATAAGCCTGGTACGTGACTTTTGCACACTCCGTGGTGGCTCCTGGAGCCACTGCTGTTGCACATGAAGGTGCTGCCGGCCTTCATGGGGCACTTCATGACCAGGATCGTCATTAACCCCCAGCAAACGTCCCATCTGTTTGGCATGGAATTCACTGCAGGCTCATCACTGCCACATTTGACTTTATGAACTTAAATCATCACCGAATTATGATCCAAGTATACTTATGCAATGGGAATTTCAAGCTGGGGAAGTTCTGAGGGTGCCTGTCCATACAGGGTTGAGTTACAAAAGAGAGATTACCCTGTGTTTTGATGGCCATCGGGTTTACAAAGAGTGTTTTAGAAGAGCTATGAGAACAGCTAATTTTTGATTTCACTTGCCAAGGTCGAAAATACCTAACCCCCAAACATGTTTCAAATCAAACAGAATTTACATTTTTTTCAGTGAGTCTCACCAGAACAAAAGAACCCCTAGAAAATGTTGTTTTACTTTGAATGAAACATTCATTCCAGCCCCAAAAGAAACATTTCATTGTTACATACTTGCCAAAAACCCCAACAAAGCATACATGAGGTAGATTAACAACACGCCAAAGGAAAAAGAGATGACGTTACTGCCCTGTTTATAAGCTAGCCTCAGCATTAGAGTATTATTTCCCCTCATTCCCTCACCCCCCTCCAAGAGTCCAAGGTTCAATTCCTTCCTCTGCCAGGAGAGTACTCGCACCATTCCCTGTCTGATGCCAAATTTCACACATGACCTTATTTCTGAAACAGGACCGAGCCAAACCATGGGTTCCTATCCTTCCCTCCAATTTATATGCTAGCTCAGGATCTGAATTTCATAGCTCAGGAAACATACTGACAAAAACTGCAGCAGCAGCATTAAAAGAAGTCACATATGTTGCATACTAGAAAGCTACCACTTTTGCTAACAAGTGCTTTTCTCTCGACTCAGAGTGGTTCTCAAGCACATCTCCATAAGAGGCTTGAGCGAGCTCAGCTCCCCGGAATGTGTGTCACGCCAGACCCAAATCACAGCGCTGTGATGTCACAGCCAACAGCAGCTCAGCTCCAAGACTTGCCTTTTTTGCACTAAAATAGCAGTTAAGCCTGAACATGAAATTCTGAAATATTCCTAACGATGGCATTAGAGGTAACACTTAATCCTCATTACTCATTATTGGTATTTAGGCGGCGTACTGTCTGGCTAGTGAATAATCCAGAGGCAGAAGGCAAAAGAAGTTAACACATGTGAACAAGGTACTGTCATTTTGGAAAAGTTACTCTACGCTGCCTTCGGCCCTGCGTAATCTTTGTGGGCAGAGAATGCAACCTCCTCTCCCTTTAACTGTCGCTAAGAAGTTGTTGAGCTGTCATGAATAAAGCTGAAAGAAAAGAGCTGCACATTCTGCTCTGAGCTTCCTGGAGGTGTATTTGCAGCAAGAGTTAGGCAGAAACTTCCTTGCTTCTTCAAGCACAGTTTGGTGGATGGGGATGATAGAGGGCAGGGAGACAAGGATCCTTCATTTAAGTTTTCCAGCTGTTACTAAATTGGCATGATCTCACACAGTTCAGCATTCTCCAGGTGCCCGCCAGCTTGTCTGTACAACAGCAGCAACAAATGCTGCTGTAAGGTTTGAGCCCTTTTGATTCCCTTTCGACTGCAGCTGTGCCCCTTCTTGCTTCTCAAGATTTCCTTTACGAGCAATAACCTCAGACCTGCTGGCTGTGGTGTTTGTGTAAACATATCCCACCTCGTTCGAGCTAAGAGGAACTGAATTAGCAAAGGCTTATTTATTATGCTTATGGTTGCCTGGCTTATTTTGGATTAGCGAGTGATCGGATGAGCGGGTCTACCTGTTGGGATGAACGGTCAAGCATCCCCTAAATGCCGGCTAGAGGAATAACCTCTACAGCTGGCACAGTAAGGGCTAGAGGACATGTCTCTCTGGCCTCAGTTTAGTAATAACACTCAGTTCAGGGATTGCACATTCCAGTCCCTGATCTCAAAGTATTTTGAAAGAAAAAAAAAAGGTCAAAATATCGTGCCCTCCCCCCAATCACAAAAGGAACTGAGCATCCTAATACACCTGTCCCACTTCCCACTGCTGGCAAACAGCAGAGACGACACAATCCAGATTTTCTGGGTTCTCCCTAGCACTCCATCACCAAATATCTCATCTCACACACCTTGCACTAACCGCCAAAACAGTTCCCCATCATTTAGCAGGGGGCTGGTGAAGCAGCAATGGGGATGCAACGTGCACCCTCCAGATCTGGGCAGACAAGTAAGATCTCTTCCATGCCATCATAACAAGGCAAGGAGATGCAGAATGACTTGGAAAGGCGTGGAAATTCAGAAGACACAAGGAACTATGCCTTTATGTGATAAGCAATAAGATGAAACTCTTGAAGTCATTAGGAACAAGACATCAAAAGATTTGAAAAGGAACTGGTTATTCGTACAATGAAGACATTCAAGGAAGACACGATAACCAATGTGTTGGACATTAAACCTCAGGCTTAATCCAATCTCTGCTTACTGCAGCGTGAAAACGCTCAACTGGTTGATGTTCAATTGCCAGAGCATTAACTGCCCTTGGCTTTGTCACAAGCCATTAGCTGACCAGCTCCTCATTGACTTGCTGGTAGTAATTTCTACAGGGCTGATTTTACCTTTTCAGAGGGCTTGATCCAGCCTGGTGGTGAGGACTTGGGTGGCGCTGCTGTCACTCACCCGAAAGGTGCTCAGTCTCTACACTGGGTACAGAGGAAGGACGAGCTGCTGCAGTGGGTTCCAAGAGCCATGCTTTTGGTGTCTGAACTCGCGCACGCACAACCCAGTGTGCCGCAACCACCAAAAACCTGATCGGGGCACCAGATTATAGGTCTGACCTCTGCAACTGTGTCATCAACAGCTGTGCTGCAACTCCCTGAATAATCTTTGCTTTTCATACATGACTAGGAAAGAAACAACCAAGCTGAGGAACTGTCTCCTCCTGTCACACAGACTTTCTTATCTTCCACCCACGCTTTCCCTCTCTCTTTTCTGGATGAAAGGTCTGTTTTCATCCCACTGTCATGACCAAGGCACCTCACTTTCACTCATCACACTAAAGCCCTTCAAGAACAGAGGCTGCTGCATTCTGATAAAACCAGCAAGCACCAGGATTTTGAGCAAAAGCTTTAAGTTTGCCGTCTAAGGCATCCAGCCAGGCTGCCAGACTATGGAGCAGGGATGGGGAGAGAAAGAGACACCTGAAGGGGTCCTGCACCAAAACACTCTAAACAAAATGGACTAATTAAAGCCATTTGAAGCAATGGGAAAGGGCTTTCTCCTCTTACGTTCAAGAGTATAAAGACTCATATTTCAGTGTTGTTGCTGGATACCCTGTGAACGAGGACACGCTGGCTACTGCTAAGTACTTCCACAGATTCTGCAAGCTGCTGCTGCCATGAGGGGTGACAGGGTCTGAAGAAGATGTAGTGACACCACCGGCAGGGCAGTGAATACTGCGCTTACAGCACAGTCGCCCCAGGTAGCTCCCAACCTGCTAGTGCCTGTACTCCTGCACATGGCCTGCAAAGGATCACAAAACCCACCCACAAAGCAAAATCAATTGCAAAAGCAAGACCTCACTCAACTTGCGCATGCAAGTAGTTTAAAAGCAGCTCAGCTATCTTCCACACCGCAGAGTAGTTTTAGCCCTATAAAGGGAGGCGTTGTAGCTGCAGTGCCTGGAGCTGCTTGAGATGCCCTGGAACAAGGCAAAAATTCCCTAATCAGGCAGTGGCATGCACGCGCCCAGGTAGCCAGATGGGGAAACATAGCAAGCGAGACCTGCATCTCTTCCATGCTTCACTAGAGCAGAGAAACAAAAGTGAGTGTCAAAGACCGTTTCTGACCTCCACCACTCCCAAGAAGTTGAAGCAATATGAGTCCTAGCCAGCTTGCTGGTGGGGTAATTCCTTGCTCTTACCACAGCTGCTAGCACGCTCGGCAACTGCTGCTCCAAGGACCCAGCTCCGTTCCTTGGGGCCCTCCGTGGCAATACAATGCCCTGGGACCCCAGGAATGGTGTGACAGTGCTGAAGGAGTGTGTTGCTTGTGATGAAGTTTTTGCTATGACCATGCTCCAGCCTGGCTCCAAGTCTGGCCCTGTCATCTGGAAAAGCACTAGCTGGGATGGGAATGGGATGCACCACAAGGAAAAAGCAGAGGTGCCCTTCCTTCAGACCTGCACTTTCTGCTAACAAATTTAAATGCATTTTTTCCTTGATGTTGTGTTTTGTCTCTGCCGGCACTCAGATTCCACAAATTTTTAGTATTTTTTAAACATGCAAAGAAATGAGATATTGCTATTTGTCTGTCTCCTGAACCCAAGGACTGTTTACTCCGTGCTTGCTCTCCAGATTGTTTTTAAGAAATGTAGCCAACCTCTCCCCTCCTGTTGTATTTTCCTCATCTGCGATATGCTATACCAGTACAACCCATAATCAACTAATTGCTATTCTTCCTGTGCCTGTCTTTTGCTATAATTTATTCAAGTCACAAATTCAGCCATATGGGGACTGGTCCATACTCAGGTAGAAAACCTCTGGATGGTTGTGAAATACTTTACAGATGTGGGATAGCAGGCAATGCAAACAATGCTACAACATAACAAAGAATGAAGAAATGGAGATTCACTCATCAAACTGTTAGGGTCTATCTTTCAGCCCACTGCTGGATTCTGCCCTGCGTAGACAGAGATGCGGAGACGTGTAACCACAGGATAAAGCAGCGTTTCCACCTCTGACATTAAAAGATGAGCGGAAAGCCTGCTGCTTACTAACAGCTCCTTTGCGCTTTCCCCGTAGTGTGGGCAAAGTTGATTGCAGGTTGCTAACAGTAGTCTCCACTGCCATCTCCAAAATTGCCATTTGCAACTAATTAATTAATGCTGCTTGGGTACAAACTGTAATGTTAATTAAGCTAAGGGGGGACTTCTGAAAGCAACACTGATGAGTGCTACAAGACACTTGAAGGGGCTGAACAGGGCTGTCTTTCCCCTCCAGACACAGGGAAAACAAACAAACAAAGTACAGACCTGAACAAAATGGGTACTAGCAGCTTTTTAAACACTTTGCATTTGCTTAGTTTCAAGTAAAAGCTATGCAATTTAATTTCCAGGGGTATAAGCAAGAATAATACAGTCCTGCTGTGTTGTCTTCATCTGTCTTCTAATAAACTGATTAGAGCCCAACACGTCAAAGCCCTGTGCACCGTTATCTATTATTCAGGTCCCTAAAAGATGTCAATTAACCCACATGTTCTGAGAAGCTCCATTGTAACACATACAATAGGGAGCCACATGGCACAGTCAAGGCACGTGTTGCTTACTCGTTTTGACTTAATTACATGGGCATGATGCCAAGGTGGTGCTGGAGGAAAAAAATGCATTATTGCAGAGACAATGTCCAGACAACACGCACATCGGTTTGGGGTTCGTTATTTCACCAGGAAGCAAGAAAAAAAACAAAAAGCCACCCCTCTGCTCCCACATGAGCAAAAATTTCTGGCACACTCGGAGTCAGGTTATGTCAGGGAAACAAGATGTGTGTAGGTTCAAAAAAGCAGCACTCAAACAGCTTATCCTGCCATCCAGGAAGATCAGAAAAACAAACGCCTTGCAGGATGAAATGCAAAATATTGACTAAAGAAATCGTAGTGGCTGGTGAAAGTGTTTTTAACCCAGATCCTAGTCCCTCAGCCATCGAGAAAGGAGAGGGGAGATTGAGACCTCTGGGTCAGCTCCTGCAACCATGGCACGTGCGTGCCCCGTGCAGACGGACTCTCTGGAGAAGGTATGGTATCTGGGTCTCCCCGAGGTTCACAGCATGGCTGAGGTTAAACAGGCTTCTGCAGAGACAACAACAGGCTCTTCTAAGGTTTCAGAATGTCGTCTCCCAGATTGCAAGGCACGGGAGTACATAACTGCAAAAATTACATTATTACCTTAACAGGGCAAAGTAACGTGTATTCAGCAGACACAGTTGCTCATGCTGAAAATTGTTTTTCTTCCTAAAAACCTCATTCCAAGGTAGACACTTCAGGCAGACAACTTGGGGTCACATTTTGAAACTTGACAAAGTTACAGGCACTAAAACCAGTGCAGCGCAAAGGGAAGGGCCAGCCGGCTGCCAACTGGCAATGCCACTTGCTCCGTCTGCAGTACTGCAGGGCCCAGAGACGATCCTGATTTATCAAGACACCTTGCAGAGCAGCCAACCCATTTCTAAAGCCTGAAGCACTTGAACAGTGTCTTTTAAACCCAGTCATCAAATGCAGAGGTAGTGGCAAGCAAACAGGGAGGGTTTCTCAGCTGCCGGTCACTGGCTTCCCAGCGCAGGGTCCCTGGTTTAATCGATGGGCAGCTTGCACTGCACCCATGAGAAAGCACCGTGTTGAACGGCTCTGTGTGCCTACTGCGTGGGTTAAAATATATTATCTGTGAAACAGAGGTGAACATTGACCAGCGTAAATTGCTTACAGGTGTTAACTCTGATTTGGGGCCAGTCCAATCACTATCAGCAATAAACCAGACAACAGCTCAAGCAGGATGAAAGCCAGCGCTTGGGACGTTTTGCTAGCTCGCGTTCAACCCCCCCTCTTTTGCAAATCGTGTTAAAAAAGGAAAGAAAGAAAAGGAGGCTTTTCCCCCCCGAGCCCCGGGATGGCGGGGCAGGCGAGGCTGCAGGAGGGGCACAGCGGTCTGCGGTGGGAGCCGGCCGGCTCGGCTGGATGCTGTGCTAAGCAATGCGGCGGGGCTGCGCCGGGTGCACCGTGCTCTTTGCTAAAGGAGGCGCAAAACGCAGCTGAGAGGAGCCGAGCTCAGACCGCTGCCACCAGGCACCCAGCTTGCTGATAAGGGCAGGACTTTGCTCTGGGGCAGGAGCCGAGCCTGCTCCCCGGAGCCTTCGTGTGCTGTTTCTCTGCCATAAACCCAAGCCAATCCATAAACCTACTTACAAACTTCTATCTGGAGTTATACACACACAACCCATGCAGCGGGAGGTTTGGAGAGAGCGTACCTCCTTGCTCATCTTCTAGCACTGCGCGGGTTTTTTGAAGCAGGTTAAAAGCTGCCGGATCTGCCCAGGGTGCATTTCAGCCCGCATAAGCGGCAGCCTGCGGGAGCATAGCGTTTCGCGGGCTGCATTTTATGGCTCTGTAAAGCCTTTGCGATGGGATTTCAGATGCGTCCGATGTCAAGATTTTGCACTACAATGCAGAACAATTTGTTCCTTGTTCTCAAAAAGAAGGAACTTGAAGGCAAGACAAATTTGTATTAGAATTTAATGATAAATAAAGAATTTGAAAAGGATACTTTAACCCAAGCTAACCTTAAGCTGGTACCTAACTGTTAGAGGAGACCAAGTATCAGGGACAAGTTATCCCATGTATGTTTAATTGCAGATCTCGTGTCTTCACATGCATGGAAATTTGGGGGGAGAAGGGAAAGGGCAGTTTGGTGTTCCCTCCCCTTTATCGCTCACTGAATCACAGATTTCTCTTTACCTCTGCAGTTCCTGCTTTTCCTTATACAAATGTCAAGCTGTTTCCTCAGAAGCCTTAGGACTGCTGCATTTAGACAGAGATGGGCTACAGGGACTGGACTGTTCATGGGTTTGAGCACCACCCCCCCCGGCCTTTTTTTTTTTTTTTAAGGAAAGATGTGGGGGAAAAAATTAGAATAACTTAGTAGTTTCAGAAATCTCTGCTCCCTGAGACACAAGATACATATCTGGAGTTTATCCTGCTGCCAGAACTGCAGAAGCTGAGCTGATCCCCTGATAGCAAAGAAACACCACTAGCTGGGCACCAATGTCACCAGGATTTTATTGCATCTTACGTCGACCCTCCTGCACATCCACCCAGCAATTTCCACTGTTGACAATGGCAGAATTTTTATGATCAGCCAATATCAATGCAGATGCCATTAATATGTCTGGGTATATCAGTGTAAGTAATAGTGCTGTGTTAATTGAACGGCTCAGTGTTCATTTCATCACGCATTATCACTGCTGAGAGTTATATAATTCAGTTCCCAGGGAACATTTTACCATATACCATAAGCTACCTCAAGAAAAGAAAGCAAAGACAAAGCAAATCAGAAGATCAGAAGTCTGAAAGCTCCTAGCAGCTTCTCCCCGTTTGAAGGGCTGTTATTTAATCAGCTTTTATTTCCAGTATTTATCATGTGGAAGCAACTGTGTGGTTTCAGTTGCTGTAGCTTAAAATGTAATAAAATATGGTTGTGACACAACAATACCTGGATCCTCCAGCCAAACCCTGCATTTCAGTGTCAGGACGTACACAATATTAATCATCTGATGCAGCTGCTGCTGCCTTTGTGAATAGAGCATATATTTCACTGCACCCTGGCACATCTCTTATCCTGAGGGGTTTTATTAAAAAGAGCCTATGAGTTACTGAGCAGTAAGGTTTGCAAGCCAGAAATTCTACCCAATATGCACATTCGTAATCCTTTTGGAAAATATTTAAATTAATGAGCAGACCCAAACCCTTAAATCACAACAAAATAACACCTGACGCTCCATTATACCACAAGTCTTTTAAAAAGAGGAGGCTGATAAAGCTTAGCTCCTGGCATCATTATTTGCAGTGTTTTGTAGCCAAGGAAGCCAGGTTCGTACGTTCAGATCAGTTCAACAGACATGGCTGGAAAACTTTTGGGCTGATGATGCTTTCCTTAGGTTTAATCTTCGGGCCGTCGCTAGTATTGCCACACTGTCATTAAGGAGAACAGTAGCCTCCTGCGCTGCAGTAACACGGTGACATGGATCGAGGCTGCCGAGGTCAGATCCACAGCTTGGAGCCAGGATCTCGCCCAGGTCCAGCACAGAGGTAGAGCCAAGCCAAAGTGCGGCTCAAGCTCTCTGGGGTTCACCAGCATCTAGACCAAACCCATCCGTTTGGCCCAGACTTGAAAAAAAAGGGAATGCAGAAGCACAAGGGAGGGTAAGAACATTTCTTTTGTCTGCAATTTCAGTCCTGATCAGAACTGAGTCATTAAAGAACAACTATTTTGGCCATTATATCTAATTACAAAGAGGAACCAGTCTCTAAAAATAATGCTTCAAATGCCTGAGCTATATTAAAGGCAGATAATTAACAATCAAATAGAAGACGCAGTCTTCCTCCTCATGTTAAATCTGGGTTTCCCGCTGAGACATATCATTCAAATGTATCACTAACGTGGCAGCCCCACGCAGAAGACAACAGCCACAGCTCCTGACTGATGATACCCATATACAATAACCTCTTTCTCGGTGCTTTTAAAAACAAAGAACAACACAGTACTTCCATATTTTTTGCTGCTGAAGGAAACTTGTCCCTGTTAAATCCACATACAAAACTGCCCCACAAATTGGCCGAGTGCATTACCCCTCTCCAGCTCAGATGCATCCCACCTATTTAGACATGAGCAGAGCATCTAGTTTATAGACACTCCATAATCCAAGGAAAAAGAAACATTCCCAGAGGCAGTTCAGCTTACCTGAAGCACACAGCAACCTCTGGAAGTGCCCATATCTTTCCTCTGGCTCCACAGAGGGACTGCCTCCTCTCTCCTGAGAAAAGTGCCAGACCTTAGGATTGTTGCTCCACACGAGGAAGGCTCAGGCCATCCTTCATCCCAACTTTAGCAAGAACCACCAAGTCAATCTTCCCGGTGGGAGCCAGGAGCAAAATGCCTTTGGAAAGACGGGCAGAACACAGGGTCCAAGATTACATAGCAAATGACGGGCAAAACCTCAAAGCTTTTTTGGTTTACGACATGCCAAAGATGAAACATGTCTCTGAAGCTCTTGGAATTGCAGAGCTGGAGCGAAATCTCACAAAAATAATCTCGCTCATGGTACATCTTGTTCTTCCTGTTTCGAAATGTGATGGGAACACTGCTAGAACAGCCTCTGCCATCGTAGAGTAGCATATTGCATTCTCTGGCCACACAGCATCAGAAAAACAGACGTGAATGGACCAAAAAAATCACTTTCAATTATCAACCTCATAAAGATTCTATTTATGTTCAGTAGAAAGGTCTGAATTGCCTAATACGCTGCTTGAGAGTTTTCACACCCATTTTATCATCAGAGCATTTCTTTCAAAGATAATTTCACAGAGAGGACCTAAAAGTTAAATCAGATTTAAGAAATTCATCCATGTTGGGGTAAATATCTTCTCTCTCCTTCTGTTCTCCAAAAGGGTGTGGATCCAATTTATCGTTTCAAACACGGCAGAAAGGGAAGGGAAGGAGAAATCAAGCCCAGCTCAGCAGCGCCTAAAGAGGGGCATCGGATACGCCATGAACAGCAAACCAGCACCCAGACACCGATGGCGCAGGTCTTGCCCAACCCTGACCGTGTGCAGAGCAAAATCCTATATCCACTGCCTTTTTTTTTTTATTTTATTATTAAAGAAATCTTTCCTAGGCTATTATCTCTTGCTCATTAGAAAAAGAGCAGAGTTGATAGCACCTTCTGGGGATTCATTCAAGGCCAAAAGGGATCATTATGAGCATAAAGCCAGACAGTCTGCATAAACACAGAGAACCTCACCTAGTAATTTCTACATCACCCCGGAGCATCTGTTTGAGCTATAGCACATCTTTTTGATGAACACCTAGCTTAGACGGAAAGGCTTCCCGTGACAGAGAACTGTTCAGTAAATTGTTTCAACGGTTAATTAACCTCGCCATAAAAAGTGTGCCCCTTATTTCCTATCTGAACACGTCCAGCTTCAGCTTGCAGCTACTAGATCTTATTTTGCTCTCTCCTGCTAAATTGAAGTACCCACTGCTACTGGATATTTGTCCTGTTAAAAATCATTTGCTGGATGCTTGCATACCACAGTAACAGGGGACATGGAACACGGGATTAAAAGAAACAGGGGACAAGACACTACAGCCACGTATTTACCTCCCAAGCTGCAATATCCACACGTAGAAAGCCCCCTTCGCCAGCACTCCCCGCAAGCAGGAGGAGGAGGCTGGCCAAGCACAGAGCGCCTAAGGAAGCCCGCCAGCAATCAGCTTCAGTATAAACAAGGCTTGAGCCCAACACAAGTTCCTTTATGGGGCTTAATAGCCCTTCATAAAATCTGTTAAGTAACTTTGGGAGCCTTTGTGCTGCTGCATTAGAGCTTTTTCCCAGTGGGAATGGGGGTGCTCCGGCCTCTCCAGGCAGTGGCATGCGGGTGCTCTGAAGCACGGCTAAGCTGTCTGCTTACACTACGGGTTACAAGGCATCTGCTTTACGGGTAGACGTTGCGCAGCCCGGCTCATAGGATCGATTCAGGAGAGTTTTATACTGTGCCCTACCCACTGCTTGCTTGCAATGTTAGACAAGTCGCTTCATCCCGCTGTGCCTCAGTCTCCCTCACCGTTAAACAGAGGAGGAGATCTGTCGAACTGCATAAGGCATACAGGTATTATCACCATTAAACAGAGGAGAAGGTCAGTGTTCTTGAGTCCCACATTCACGCCTTCAAAATGGTAAAACCTGTTATGGGAAGAATTTTCAATTTTCTTTAATTGCTGCCATCCTGGCCTCCCGCTTCATCCGTCCATTTCCCAGCCGCACCCAGCTCCTCCACTTTTCAGGGCCAGGCTGTTACCCAAGCTTTTAACAATATTTGTATGCAAATCCAGGCAACGAGCAGACTAGGAAGGGTGACACTCTTGCAGTCAAACAAGCTTCTCACGATGACCAAGCACAGGGGGGAGAGTGGGAGAACATCTAGATCCACGTTAGGAAAGATGCCAAGGATAAACCAGGTAGAGACCTCCAGTGGTAAGAGCAGCTGCAGGAACTGCTCAGACAGAGATGCTTGGGCAGATCACACAATTTATGACAGCAGCATTTTCAGCCTCTTGTTCGGGTACCGTCTGCACCATCCTCTCCATCCCCGAGCGGATCATTCTCTTGCACCATCCCCTCTCACTTTCAGCCAAATTCCTCACTCCTCCCCACCTCCATCTCTCCCTTGCCGCTAACACGACTTTTACAGCCATCTTTCACCTGCTTGTATGTCACATTCCTTTCTGTCTTGTCTAGTCACATCCCATCTCTTCAGAGAGAAGATACTCATGTCACACCTGCAAAAACTTTGTTATCTATATTTTCAAAAGCCTACAAGTGGGATTAAATTACATCCAGTAGACAGAGAGTTGCGGGAATCAGCATGTTTTCTGCACAGGGCCATTCAGGGCAATTACTAATCACACATTCATTGCAGACACAACCTTTTCTGACCCAATTCTAAGTAAAATCTGCCTGCCTGCAAAAATGTGCATCATTGTGCTACAATCCTCACATGTGTGAAAGAAGCTATTATGCATGAAAAGCCTCCCTCTTCAGCAAAAATCTTTCTACAGATTGGATGGGCTTTCTCATTCTCTTGCACTACCTTCCTTCCACCTTTCAACAGGCAGTCAAAGCCATGGGCATCACTTGCTATTGCACCTACTTCGAGGCCATGAGTGTTAATGATGTCCCAG
The DNA here is from genome assembly GCF_003343035.1 of Apteryx rowi. Taxonomy (NCBI): domain Eukaryota; kingdom Metazoa; phylum Chordata; class Aves; order Apterygiformes; family Apterygidae; genus Apteryx; species Apteryx rowi. The sequence continues at coordinate 1,773,467 of NW_020447308.1, read as the reverse complement.
GCATCTTTCGTGGGGTGGGGAATAGGCATGAGAAGGTTTTGTTGCATCCTATCAGCCTTGCCAAAGGATCCAACTTGTTCTGAGGTTTCCATCACACCAACATTGCACAGCCTGAGCTGTCTATTCAGCTACCTGCTCGTCTGAATTTGCTCACTGCTCACAGGTTAGCTGCCCTCCTCCGAGAGTGGTACTGAGGGGTTATGAAAGAAAGAGGAAAATTAATCTAAAATATAACTACTTTGTCACTGGCTAACCCAGTGCAATTACCGTGAAGTTCATGTTCTGTAATAGGCAACATGCTCTTAACAGAGCGGCGCTGTACGGAAGCGCCTGCGGATCACAGTCGGGAGCACAGCTGAGAGTTGGGAAGCACTCCTGGATAAAAATAGGACAGTACATGGAAGAGGTGGGATTTGTAACCTCTAAAAATAGTCTTCCCCTAAAAGGATGCTTTCTACTCTGCTCACACGTCACACGTGCATCAAGTCTCTTGGCTAGTACCAGCAGCCGCATCGAGTTTTTTTGCCCAGTCCTAACTTATTATTTTAAAAACATCCGATCCTAA
>NW_020447308.1:1690476-1772832 GCF_003343035.1 Apteryx rowi | reverse complement strand
AAAAAAAAAAGCGCGTTCACCACAGTGACTCATTCTGAGAACTACATTCACAAATGCTCCCTTCCCCCTGCCCGGGGACACATTCCAGGACCATGCGAGCAAGAAAACAGTGGCAGTTTCCAAATAACATGGGCTCTGCTTATTTAACAATTTTGGCAAGGCTGTCTTTCCTGATTCAGTGTTTCAGATTTGCAGCAACAGAAGCGAGAGATTACCGAGCAGGTTCGTGTGGAGGCTGAGATAAATGCAGGTCGACAAAACTGAATTCCCCATAAAGTGTAGGGGAGCGGTGTTGTCACGTTATAATGGTCTCCAGCTGTTACGCCACCAAAATACACAGCTACTTTTACAATACATGCATACAGTGCTTAAAAGCATGTACAAAGCTGGCTTGTCTGACAGGAGGTCTACAGGGCAGAGTCACTAACACAGGACCAAGTATTTACAGGAAGCAGAGAACGATCATTTGGTGACACTGTTTACACAGGTCTATTTCTGCTATGTTAATAACGCCAGTGAATCATATTGGGCTGAGGAGGATTAAATTCAATGATTCTGCAAACTCCTGCCTGTTTGCGTTGCTCCGCCAGCATCCTTACTGAAACTCTTTGTTAATGCATAGGCTCAATAGGGAGGCAATGCGATCCTGGGGATGCAGCCTGGGACTAACGGGGCTTCTGTCCCCAGCCCTGCCATGGATCTGTGGTGAATCCCCAGGCAAGGAAATTTGCCTCCTTGTGCTCTAATTTCTTCATCTCCAGAGTCACACTTCTCTGCTAAGTTAGACGCGTGCATGTCAAAGAGCTAGACAGACTTCTGCTAAAACGAGGGCAATAGGCCTGACTGCCAACAAAGAGCCAGGACTCCCTAGCAAAAGGGAGAACTTAGCAGATTTCCTCCAACTTTTAGTTGTGCATAACAATCAGCAAGCCGTTATGCTGGCAGGTTGCCACAGGACACTGACAGCAGCTGGTAAAAAATTAGGGGTTTGGTTTCCCTTGATTTAGGCATAATGAGAGAAGAGCACTGACTGTATCCATCTATTTTTAAGTCAACACAGAAAGCAGCACCATCTGACAAAAGCACCAGACATTACAGATTTTTGAAAGGAAAAGATGCCTCAGTTTGGGGTTGTCCAGCTAATGATGCTTTAAAAAAGCCTGCCTTTCCTCAGAGTGGGCTCCATAGCCCTGTCTGGAAGGCTGGTGTTATTCCACAAAACACAATGTAGAGAGGGCCAAAGTTGAGGTAATCAGAATTAGAAGGTGCTGTTCAAATCTCTGATCAAAAGACTCTTCACAGGTACTTTGACTTAGCCTTTGGCAGAGTAGAAAGGGAAGAAACATAAGTATTCCTTTCTCTTCTGCATCCTAGTCTGGCTATATCTATAATGACACATCAGTTGTTGACAGGTTGGTCCAAATGTCATAGCAGCACATCTGAAAAAGCCAAGGGTATCATCTCAGGGGACTTCTTGATGATACACGGTGATGCACTACACACAGTGCAATACAGTTGCTTGCACTTCAAAGAGAAGGGAGATGCACTCGCACTACTTATCCGCTGCACCTCCTACATGGGCTCTAGGAAGCCGTTTGGGAAATGTTCATTTGCTACAACCTGCCTCGTGGCTTTTCTTTTCAGCTGAAATCTATACAAGACAGAATGGCCTATAAGCAACTTCAGTGATCCCCACTCCTGTATGAGCTGCCTGTGCATCTAGTGGTGACTGATTACAGGCAGACAGACTCTTTACGTTGCAGAATTGGCCTTCAGAACCTTTAATGCCAGAGCAGACCCTCATATTGGCTCATCTTAGTTTGCTCTGCACAGGCAATAGCTTCATCCACTGCTTCATCCAATTACCCCATGCCTCAAGAGCCCTGATGACCATGAGGCATTAATCACTGGTAGGGTGGACAAGGCAGCAAGAAGGAGGTTTCTATATATTTTCTTCACTTCCAGCAAAAGGCTAGGGTTTGGACAAGCAGCTCGAGTGCCATGCAAATTTGTGGCCTGCCTGTATGTGCAAAGACACTAAAAGAGATGAATTTAAAGGATATGGTGACAAGCCTTTGACGCATCAAAGGCTACACTGTCTGCCTCTCTGAACAACTGAGTCATAAATACACAAAGAAAACTCTTCTGAAGTTTATTTCTTCCCTAATTTGCATCTTGTTTTCCTGCTCCTCTTTTGTAACTTGTGCTTTGAAAGCACATTTCCCTGCCAGCAGCAAAGCAGAGCCCAGGAGGTGAGAAACCTCCCTCCCACTGTTACGAGGATTCCTCAGTTGCTGCCTTTTGCTTTTTCCAATACCAGGCTGATCCTACCCACTTGTGGGATGAGGGAAGCTCCCTTTTAAAGCTCAACTGTAACCAGCTTGCAAGGGCTCTGGAGGAACCTCCAGTCCCTGTGTTACACTCCAATGCTTGGATACCTTTTGTCCTTCACAAGACTACAAGAAACGTAGATGCTTTCTGTCGATTCACCCCCTCCCCACTGCATATGATTACAGGCTCCCACACTTTCTCCAGCCAAGGTTTTAGGAGTGCAACTGCACTATTGCAAACTTTGAAGCTCCGCAAACACAGCTAACAGCAACAACCACTCTCAGCTCAACCGTTTGAGCATCTGTATCAGGATAGAGCATCATATTCTTGGGCTCCCTGCCTTTGATTAGAAGAATAACCACCATATAGTTAAAATACTCAAGATATTTGCCTGAATAAGAGAAGCTAGCTATAGCTCCATGAGTTTCACATTTGTCTAAGAAAACTTTATGCAGTGTTGTGAAAGCATTTTACAAATTCCACCGTCTCTGTAAGTTGGACTCTGTTTTTGCTTTTGCTCTTCCCCTGAGACTGTATTGCAGCTCTGAGCACATTATGGTGGGTCCTACTCTACATCCAAACATTGTTGAGTCCTCCTACTGCGGCCTCCTGGGAGGTGGTTTAAGCACATGCATTGTTACGTAAAGGGATTTTAAATACAATAGCGTCTCATGCTGCCAAATTGGACTTTTTGGGGCCACCAAATCCCAAGGGAAAAATGCAATGGATGGGTATCATATTTTAACCTCTCCACCACTGCAGGCCTCTTTTTGTGAAACTAGAAGCCGTTTTTAGAGACTGCCTGTTAAAACATCTAGGAGGACCATGACAAAAAGATACTCCAGTTTTATTTGCTGTCTGCACACTGATGTCTGCAGTGGCAGCTCAGCCCTGCAGTTGTTACTCTGACCTTCACGCTTCTCTTTCAAGGGGCAAAACATAGGTAGGACAGAGCTGTAAAAACACCTCCATATTCACTGGGGTGCACCCATAACTTAGCAAAACTGACAGCTCGGTAATTATGCAAAGTTTGCACGCAGGGAAAAGCAGTTTTATCAGTGCTTGGCTTCCTAGCAACGGTTCAGTGGCTATAGCCTATACACCTAACCCTAAATGCAGAGAGGAAAAAAAGAAGGATTTCAAGGTCAAAACCTTGTATTTAATTTCCTCATGAATAATGCAATGGCAGCAGTATGAGCTCTTGCCTTATGCCCCAATTGGAGGTTCTCAGTCATCAGAATTGCAGGGGTGCCTTTCTGACACTCTTATTCTCATAGGTAGATACTTGACAGTTCAGTAAACTAACCTGAAATGAAGGCTCAACAGAGCACAAAATTTGAGGCTAGTTGCAGCCTTTGAACCAGACCATTATGATATTTGGGGTCAGTGAGTAGGAAAGCAAGCTGGGATAGAGAAATGTCACAGTGTAAAACTGTTGGGGGGTGGTGGTGGTGGGGAACAATGTCAGAAACAATATACTTTCATTCCTCTCTGAAGATGACTCAGCCCATGATACAATACAAAAATCATTTTACACACCAGAGATCCATAAAGTCCTTTCAAATAGAGTGGCAGCAACTGATATCTCGCTCTGGAGCAAGTACGGTGAGCTTCATCACTCTTGATCTTGTGTTTCAAGAGTTGAATTTGACCATGAAATGTTATTGGTAACGCAAAAAATTTTCAATATATCTAAGCTGATGGTTTTGTAGTGCTGAGAACAGGAGATGCATTCATTTAATTATTTTATCTCCTCAAAGAGAAAATTTGGAATTTAGAGGAAAAAAACCACAAGCCTCAAGCCACAGATCTTCTAGATGGGAATGTTGAAAGTTACAGAAATTGAATGATTTGTGTATTTCTTTGGTTAGGAAATACAGAAGTTCAATGAATTTACTGATCCCTGAAAGTTTGACAGTCAACCTCACATTACCGTCTTGTTTTTTTTTTAAAGAAACGTTGCAACACAGAACCTACAATGTCATCACCAGAACTATTCTTGTAAATGTAGCAAAGATTTTCTAAGTCCAGTTAGGCTAAATTTACACTCATTTATTCAAAACCAATGACAAAAGATAGAAAACACTTGAAGCAAGGCACGAAGCAATTCTATGAGTTGCTTCCTGAAATAATTTGGCTAATGTCTTTCCCATTAGAGAGCCCTTGGGATTTATCTATCAACTTTAGCCATCGAGTTAAGTATATAGCATAACTTCACAGTCTGCAGAAAGATCAAACTTGTAACCAGAGCAAGAGTGTGTCCTTCTACAAGCATTTTTAAGTATGTGTCTCTGAGGGCATAGAGACAGGTCGAAGTCTCTATGTGCCTCGGAAAATTATAAGAGATGGAGGTTTACAGATTTCAGCTAAGATTCAGGTCATCAGTAATCACAAAGAATCATTATTGTCTTATGGCTGTTGACTGACCTATGTAAATATGCGTATGAACATCTCCTGCCATAGCCTGATGAACAGCTGTCCCCATGGCACGTGCCACCCCCAGAGTGGCATCTGCTGAGGTCCTTGCTGAAAACTCAGTGTCAAAGCCAAAAATGTGAACAGACACAAAGTTTGAGTTCGCCCTAGGGTGTTCGCTGACGGACCATGTGGAGGAACGTCGGCAGGTGGCCGTGGGGAGCTCTCCCCACCGCCTAGTGTCTCTAGTTGGGGGAAGATGCTCCTCAGGGCAGACAATCTGGCACTCACAAGCATTAAACTCACTTCAAATATTTTTAAGTGATGGTTTTAAATTAACATCCCTTTTCTTCTGTACATTAACTATTGAATTGAGTAATTCCCTTCTTCAGCTCCCAGGGGAAAGCTAGCAGGAACACACTTTGTCAATCACAGTCTATCAGACTGTAGCCTAGACTCCCGAGGGGTACCTTATCACATGGGCCATTTAAAACTGGACAGAATGGGGCATCAGCAAATGTACTATTGGGAATAATCTTGTATTCAGCCCTGATGATTGTAATAAATATTTCCAAACTCTAATTTCTCCAGTTCCACTAGAAGTAATTTTGTTTAAAAGATAAAAGATAATAGAAAAGGCAGAGTTAAAATAGCCACTTTCAGAAAACACTGTGCTTGATCCATCCAGGTCAAGGATCCTGGAGTCTAAATACAATGCAGTAGAAGGCTGTAAAATAATGGACTTGATTGTTTTCAAGTGGGTCTTTCTCCAGGAGAACTGCATTTAAATAAGCCATGGTGCTTCCATGCTTTCTGAAACACAGTGCCCTCACTTAGCAGTAGTCATCTTTGAGTGAATCTGTTGCATTTAATCTAGGATCTAGAAGCGTGCTCTTTTCTCATGCTTATTCCCTAATCAGATAGTCATTCAGAAGGAGAGAACAGCAAAGATGTTTTCAAATATTTTCATGGGCTGAAATGCATCTCAGAGATGCCTGGTAGATGACCCTCATCTCATCTGTGATCACACAGCCTGTCATCCCCACCTCACCAAGATCATTTTGCCAACCAAAGCAATTTTTTCTACGGAAAAGTCATGCTAGATACATATCTGGCAATATCTTTTAGGGCACTTAAACAACTAGTAAGAGGGAAATCAAGCAGTAGTTGATCAACTAGCATTCTGGAGAAGTGTTGGCTGCTTCCTGCTGATAGCTCCTGGGGCACAGTTTGGCTTATTCTAACCTTTATTGTTTAAGCTCTTTGGGATACAGTAATACAAATGGAAGGAAATACTTTTTTCCCCACAATTCATTCTTAAGCTGTGGAACTCATTGCCATACAAAGTAGTGAGGGCCAAAAGTTTAGATGGATTCAAAACTAGTTGGACAAAATATGAAATCTATTAATGGCTGTTAAAGGCAATGGCCAGGCATTGAAAATCCTTAAACTTCTGATCACCTGAAGCTGGGAAGGTGAAGAGAAAGGTTATTTTATACCGCTTTTTGGAAGATAGTACTGGTAGCAACACCACTCTGCCGTCCTCAATGCTGCACACTTTGCATCTAAGTATATACCTTGCTTCAGTAAGTAGTGAATCAAAAATGGGACCCCATGATGTATTCATTCTCTTACTGCCAAGTGGCATAGTACACACATATAGGTAGGAGACAGGAGGGTTTTGCTTAACCTTTTATGAGATGGAACAAACAAGAGCCAGCAGCAGAACAGGGACCCAGGTCCAAGTGCGGAGATTCTCGAACTGGTGATTTGGACATATCAGCATGATACCTTGCAGTGGAGTCTGGCTGCAACCGCTGAGGTTACAGGTTCTTTGCCATTCCCTTCTAATCACAAGCGGTTTTATTTTGGAGAGGAATTACATTCCTAGTTCCTATTTACTTGGGGACAGCTGTGACCCAACGATCAGCTCCAACACTCTTCCATCAGGTTTAAAATGCAGATAGTCAAATAACATGAAAGGAGACTCTGTTCAGCATTTAAATTGGACCTTAAAAAAAAATCTACCAGACTTTCAAATACATGGTGCCGCCTGCAGTTGCCTGATTGCTTTTCACATATCAAGGAATAGCTATTTTAGGGGTCTACTACTCAGAATAAGATTCCTCCATGTGACATTTACAGCACATTCACAAATGTCCTTCCATTATATGTGGACTCATTCCTCTAAAACTTTAGATACAAACAATCCCTTTGCCCCTTTTCCTAGGGGCCATTTCTTAGGTCCATTGTGCAAGAAAGGGTACAGAAGACATTCATCAACAGCCAACACCTCTCCAAAATAGTGGACAGCTTCCAGAAACAGTTAGATCCAATCACCTTTCCTGCCAACACATGCTACAGACGGTGGAGCAACCTCTCTTTGCTTCCAGCCATGGTCAAACTGCAGTCTGACACCATAATCAACAACATGGTGGGTTTGAAAACAAAACAAAAAACCCCACAACACATGCTAAAGCTGGCCAAAATTTTCTTAAAACTTGCGTTACTAAGAACCAGTTTTTCTATCAACAAGGAGGAAAAAATGCAGTCACTATTTTCTTCAATAAAAGCATACAAAAATATTTTTGTAAAAAAAAAAAACTTAAAAAACAGGAACTCTGTGGGGTAAAGGGTAATTCTCAAATTCTTAAAACCGACATGCTTAACTGCCTTATAGAAAGGAAAACTCACTCCATCCCCTTCCTACTCTCATGGTGGGTGTGCAATACAATCAGTATGCAGAGCTAGCACAAATTTAACTTTTTCTTAGAGACATGGACCATAAAAGACAGTCAGTGTAAATCTCCATCCCATAAAATCCATTATAAATCAAACTCAATTTGGGAACTGCAAGGACTGAGGTATGATTTTCAAAGGATTCAAGTCAGAGACAATGGCTCAGCATCTCCTCAGTAAACCTCTGCAAGCGAAAAGAAAGAGTCCAGCACTGATTTTTTTTTCTCTATTAGAAGCCAGTGCAGACCATATGTGCTCTAACTTGCTGGACGCAAGACAGCCACCTGGCACCATAGCACTGCACCCAATTAGTGTGATGGATTGATTTCTCCAAGAGGCCAAATTAATGCAAAGCATTAGTGTTATCCAGCTTGTATCAGCATCTCGCAGCTCCCAGAGCCTGTGACACCAGCCTCGCAATGTCCTGAAGATAATGGAAGAACGTGCGTCCCTAATGCTGGCTGGCCAAATACAGCCAGGGTTTGAGGAAATCTTGGGTGATGGCAGTGAGATCTCTGCTCAAGTAGGAAACTTCACCCAGCCTTGGGTGACTGCAGCCTTGACTGCAATCCACAAATATATCTTTTCATTATCCAGACCCTCTTTGCCCAGTAAACATCATGCCTTTCGTCTCACCTCAACATCTTGCCAAAAATGACTTCTTATCCTTTGCCCATCTACGCAAGAACAATACTTTTCTCTCCCTTTCAACATTATTATAGGCAGCTTCAGAGCACCAGAGAAATCTTGAATTCTTACTCAAAACAGTGTCTTGCCATAGCCAATCCAGATAGAAAAATCATTATCTTGAGGGTCCTAGGTTTTGTTCACGTAATAACTGCTTCTACAGGCAAGAGAACTGGCTAAAGCCACAGAACAAACTCATCTGCAGAGCCCTCCACAGCTGTAACAGGTCACAATTAAAGGGTCCCTTTACAGGTCTTCACAAAGTCTTTTCAAACTACAAGCAGATGAGCTGCACTTTGGGAGCTCTCACTAGAAAGAGAAATACCCCTGGAGACCCAGCTGCTGTAGGAAGCACAGACTCAACAGGCACTGCTTTAGCAGTGAGGCATGATTCCACTTTTCTGCAAACCCAAGGGCAGATTTCTTTTTCCTTTTGTAAAGCCAAAAGCAGGAGCAAACCACATGAAAAGGATGTCATACAGGAAAACAAGGCGCTCAATTCCACTAGAGTTTGTAGAGGCGGCTGCAATATATTTAACAGCAACAGAATAACAGACTCTTCTCGTGGTATTTTGGCTGTTGCAGTCCCAGCTGGAATACAGCTGTGCACAAAAAACCATAAAAACAAAAGAATAATGAAAATAAATTAGTACTTTAAAAGGAGCTAAAAACAAACAATTTGAATATGGAATACATTCTTAATTTAAACTGCTACAACTGTACCAATAAGCCTATTACAGTCTCTTGACTGACAGTTTGGTTCAGGGCAACACCAAGTGTTACGTTATGATTATGAAGCTTCAAAACAGCAGGAAACTAAATATGCACAGCAAAGCAAGCTCATGTTCAAAAACAAAGCGCTAGGGACACATCCATAATTTAAATAAGGGAAAATATCCTAGATTTCCAAGAAGTATATTAACAAAATTATGTCTGCTTTGGTTTGAAGGCTGCACCTTCAGCAAGTCTATTATGTACTTCAGCCTTGATTGTTTTGCAGTAAGTGATGCCATAAGCTCTGCAGCGCAGAAGCATTTTGCTCCCACCGGGAAGCTCCACGTTCCTCAAGGTAGCTGGCTTGGCATGATTTTGTAGCTGACAGAGCATCAGGATGAGTAGATAGTGCAGGAACCAGCTTGGTCACTCCACTTTGGAAGAAATCGTGACTTGGTACCTTATTCCATGCATCAGTTCAAAAGAAAGCAAGGAAAGCAATGAGCATACCAAAAATCTGGCTTGCTAATGAATGGGCCCTAGAAATTCTTTCCCCCTCCTTTTTCCTGTTATTATTATGGAAGGTGAAAAGGGAAGAAAAAGAGAAATAAATAAAATAGGATTTCACAACTGGAATAATGTGCATCAGCAAATATTTTCCCAGAGTCACCTTAAACAGGACAGATAAACAAGATAAGCTAAGCAGTGATTGCCAGGCAAAGAAGGCCAGTTCATTACATGCACCAAGTTGGCTGAGGAGACTTGAGCTGGGGGAAAGGGATATTGCTTACAGCCACAGAGGGAAAAAATTTTAACAATTTCATAACCAAAAACAACCTGAAGAACAAAACACCTAGATACTTATGCTTAGGGAAAAGTCTCCAGGGCTTATAACCCCTGTTTTCTCCTTCCTTCTCCTGTTTCGTGAGAGGCTTGCTAAAAAGGCATTTACAATCCCCTGGCATGGCTGTGCTGTAAGATGACTCCTTAGTTTCCTCTTCTTTAAGTTCCTTTTGACAGGTTTACCCATGGGCATGTTGGAGCAGCACCTCGCAGACATCTGTTGCTCCGGCTCCCTTTTCAAGGCTGCCAAGAGAGATCAACTGGCTTGGTTTGCTAATACACATGGGAAGATGTAACCTATGGGTATCATCTACTTGGCATCCCATTAAAGGTAAAAACAACAACAACATAAAAATAACCACAGCCTATGTACTAACTCCAGTCCCTGCCCTTTTACAATACCATGTTCTGGTAACACCTGGCCACCTCTTATCTGCTAAAACCCCATTCTTTGCAAAACAGAAAACAAGAATTTATCTACTGAGATCATAAAGCAGAAGATTAATCTCTCGGAAATACTTCACACCAAGTAAAATTGTGATGGAAAAGTCACCCAACAACTATTTGGGGAGCATTAACAGAAAAGCAGAAGTCAACCTTCCCCACAGCATTGTATGCAGAAACCTCTCTTTGATGCAAGCCTCTCGTGCTCACAGCTTGACACCGATAATATCATAGCTCCATGGTTTCTGCTAACAAGATGCCTGCACTTAGGGAAATTCATCATCCGAAGAGGCAGCTCCCTTGTTTGCGTAAGACGGAGGGGTCCCATTATCACCTTGTCTTGTGCAGATGTCAGCATCCATTAAAAATGCAGAGCACCATGCCTGCGTTATATTGTGGTGACTTCCACTCTCAGACGCAAGGAGTGGATTAAAACAGGCTTTTGTAGGCAGTGCCTGCATTATGTTCCCAGCGTAGCTGCGCATTAGCCCATCAGATCGAGAGAGTGTTAATTGGCAGTCAGCGCCAGCAGCAGAACGAAGAATAGCAACCACGAAGAGCACTGATGTGAAGAGAGACAGACGGACAGAAAGGCTGCAGACAAGCCTGCGGAGCGCGGGAGTGGGGACTGATGGAGCGCCAGATGGTTACACAGCAAAGTTTCGCCTTCCTTCGCAGCTAACAGCATTGCCCGTTGAATAGCTCCAGTGTCAGTGTCAAATCTGTTCTCAGGCAGGGTCACGTTGATTAACACTCGATCTCTGGTCCCCCGGCGCAGGCGCAACGTAATGATGCACGGGTCCCAAATGCTGCGCTGACCACGGGTGAGGGAGAGCAGAAGGAAGGCTCTCAGCCATTTACAAGCGTTCCCCTTGGAATTTAGACCCGAATAAAGCACTTGGGAACTTTCTCCAACGATTTTAGCATTCCATAAGCTTTGTGAAATGCCTCAGTGAAAAGCTACGTGCCTGGTTCCTATGGATGGAAAAGGTTTGCCTGCATATGTCTGCGTGCACACGTGCATGGGGTGACCCAGTCTGCCCAAAATAACTGCCTAAGCTCTGTATGCAGGCAGTCTGAAGCAGATGTCTCTGATGACCTTTATACTGAATTTCTGAAGGGTATGGGAAAACCCCTATTTGAGGCTTTAGTAACTGTGAACCTGAGCAACGGATTAGGGAAGTGTTCCACCATCAGCTCCTAACTTATACAGCTATACATACAGGGTCACCCTTTAAAAACAAACCTCCTACACTACAATACCTGTGATATTGCAGATATTGTTTTGTCTTGCCCTTGGAAGGGGTGATATCTCACCCCAGGCCAGGCTCTATGTCCCTGGCACCCTCTGGAGCTTTGACATCGATGGGATCAGAATAGGGATTGTCCTCTTACCTGGACACAGGCAGATTTTGGCTGCTACTTACATGAAAGTCACAGTATCGAACTCAACAACACCCAGTATCCCATAGCACAATATGCACATCGTTAAGGAATACTGATTCAAAGAATAACATTGTTAAAGTCTAAAGGGACCGGCAGAGAGTCAGCAGGGAAGACAATACAGTTCCTCACGCATGTAATAAACATTGGTCCCACCTTGAAATTCTCCAACACAACTACTCCCAAGGCCACATTTCCTTCCCCAGGAAAGGAGGTGAGCGGCATGTTCAAATGGGCTCCAGCACACACAAAAAACAGGCAAAACTTTGAGCTTCTACCTCCACGTTCCTGCACTAACGACTCCACAGCTGCCTGCTATCCCAGCGCTATAAAATTACAGCACTGGTAGCGATATAAATAGACAGTGATGGGCAGCGATGACGACAAAGATGAACTGTCAGGGATTTATTGTCCATCAGGTGTTGCATTAGCAGATGACAACCAATAGCTGCAATTAAGCCAAGGGCCTCCCTGGACAGCTTTGCTCCATTGAAAACCATAGCTGGCCTCCTCCCCTTCGCCTTTGGTATGAGAGTTTCCACTTCCTGAATGGCTTCCCAGCACTGCAAAGTGCTATTTCCAGTCCACGCTACCCACCACAGCTACGCTGGGGAACAGCGCGACACACCGTCCTCGGCATCAGATGCTCACTGAGCTCCCCTTGCAGCTCGCCTATGAACCGTCGCGTCTCCCCGGGGTCATGTTTAGAAGTCTAGTGCTGTGCAGTGACCTACATCAGACAATAAGCCCACATAGGCAGGCTGTTCAGAGCTAAACGAAAGGCCTAAAAACTTGAAGATTTAGAAGATTACAAGATATATGAGGCTGAGCCCGGTCCTAACCCTACATTTTTGTCTGATTTTCTGCACTGAAGTGAGATCTCTGTGACAACACAGACTAAAAGTTTTCTTGCTCGTACTTATTCACAGTAGGGTTTGCCATCTTACGCCCTTCCCTCCCCTTGAGTTTCATCACCAAAGCTTGGGGCACTACTCAGCCTCTTTTCTCCTCCACTTTCTTTCTCCCCTTCATTTTGCCCAGCTTGCGCTCAGCCACTCTTGCACCAGAACCGCTACTAAAGGTGCACGTTGCTTAGAGGATGAAGCCTGCTACCGTCACTTTGAGCACTGTGTTCGAAAAAGCAGTGAAAATTCACATTCAGCGCTGGGTGGGTAACATTGCAAGCAGCTGCAAGGGTACGCGCACTCCTTAGGTAGTGCTACTTATTACCAGCAGGACCAACCTGATTTGGCCCTTTGGGTTCAGTGTTATCTTTAGCCTGAAACAGACCCGAACACACAAATCCTCCCTTTCCCCTTTGCTCTGGCAATGCCGCTCCTTCACGCCAAAACAGCAAAACCAAACCTCACTGCTGAGCAGTCAAAAATTACTGTTTTGCAAGCACCTTCTTGACTAGATTTGTGGGAAAGCGTATAAATGACGAGACATCAGGATCTAGAATTGGATCCCAGAGGTGCTAGCAAAATATTCATTGCCCGAAGTGTATGAAACCGGACTAAGCACCACACTTCACACTGTGCCTGAGGAGCCCCGTTCTGCTGCATTTATTACCCCTCAAAGCTGTAGGGAGGCTCTAAAGCAGATGACCCTAACCTGCAAAGACCATTTCTGTTGCAAGGACATCCTCAAGTGATTAGAAGACGACCAGGGGATGAGCAACATAAGCAGCATTGCCACTTGACCAGCGCAGGTAACATATGGTGGCCATATGTCCACCTGTCTTTGTCCCTGCTCCCCCATCATCACAGCCTGTCCCGGCACCGCCAGCCTACGAACCCCAAAGTGGCACCATGCAGCACAACACGCAGTGACCACCCAGACCCTCGCAGCTGCCGCTGCCTAATGAAACGCCTTTAAAAACCCTAATTAGATTCCAGCCTCACAGGTCTGCTCTCTGCCTCCTGCGACAACCATAACTTAGTCCGTTCTCCCCTCACTATCACCACACAAATATCACAGAATGGGAAATTCAACCAGGCAGCATAAAGAAGGGAAAGAGGAAGAGTAAGGAAAGGCAGCGAGGGGGAAGAGTACCCTCACTCATTTACAGCCATAAGCTGCTCAGTTGACGGAGAGAAATTCAAAAGAGTATATTTCAGTTTAAATGTCATGTTTCCATTACCTTTTCAGGTGGAAACGTTCATGCTCCCAGGGCTCAATTACTGGCAGGACAGCATCAGCGTGGGAAGGGTACTTAGATTAACAAAAAGGTCAAAAAGCCTTAACTATAGTTTAAAAACTAATCCACCACCATCACATGGTAAGAGGCTGGTAGAACTTGTACAGGGCTTTAAGGCTTTCAAAGGAAATTTTAGACAAAGCACTAGCATTTTATGAATCAGACAATCCAATTTAAAGGTTTGCCTATGCTAGAAAGTTTGCTGCTTTTGCTAGCCCGAGGTGGTTAAAACGGCATCCTGCTCACCCAGACACAACTCAGTATGGATGCAGTTGTGTTTGTAAAAGCAATTGCATTTGTACAGCTTGTTCGTTTTTGAAGGAAAAATAAGCTATACCAGTAAGACAGTGCACTGGGACTTAGCCCCACACTGGGAAAACCGTAAGTACAAAAATAAAATTACATCTCTGACAACACATTTATTAGTCTGTGTTTTCCAGTACAAATATTTGAATGCTTATGGTGACAGGAGGTGAGTTAAGAACCAGGAGAGAAGATAAAGTATCTCACTTTACAATTTGCATGGATTTACTAGTGCCTTAGCACTAGTTTCATGGCATATTTTCCCTAGGAAAGGGGAAAATGGGATGGCATCCCACCATCTTTTCCATCCTCTGCCATATCACCTCCAGATTAGCTCTGCATGGAAATAAACTCTTAAAGCAAATAAAAGCTTCTCCTCATAGCACAATAAGTTTTTGCATGTTACTCAAGTCTCCACTGCTCTAAACACAAACCTGCACTCCTTAAACCAATTTCTTAACTTTAATAGCATGAGAAAGAGGCACAAGACAGGATTCCCAGTAACAACGCTCTTAACGCAGCTCCGTTCCTTGATAGGGACGTGATATTATTAGAACCTCAGTTAAGAATTTATTGGAACTATTTTCACATCAGAAAATTTGATTTCTCAAGGTAGAAACTAAAAGGCACAGTTTCAAGTAATTTCTCTAACTGTTGTTCAGAAAGATTTTGAAATTCCCCCTGTATTTTCCCAAGGTGCCTTTAAAACAAACAGTATTGTTCTTTCCAGTTTGAAGCAAGGTCTTGCTCAGAAATTTCAAGTGAAAAAGAAAAATCAAAAAGTAAACAAATATTCACAAAAACATGAATGTTTTTTTCAGTATCTGGAACTCTCTTTTTGATCACAAAACTAGGATTTTAGCACTTCACTCTGGTTCAGAGAGGGAGGGGAAATGTAGTTGCTCCTCCAGTCTAAGTATCCCAGCTGGGGGTGAAGCAAGACAGATGGTGATGCTGCGAGCTGGGCAGGGTGGTGGGATTCATCTTGTCTCACATTATCTCACCACCCACTACTAAGGCAGATAGTCTAAGCCAAGCATCTCATTTCTATCCACGGACTTCCCCCAGGAGAGAGAGGAGCAAGATCTCTGAAGGAATTGCTCTCTGCATGCTCTTCTCTCCCTTCACTGAGTACTGAGCTGCCGGGGTGATTAGTTTAAGCAGACACCTTCGTTTTGGATGAGGAAAGCAAGGCAACCAGACATGCCTTCCCAATTCTCTTGCAGACTCCCCGATTTACCCATTGGGTTGCAATGTCTTCTCTGACTAGAGCTTTTCTGTGGGTAGTCTTCACTTCTCCCATGGCAGATGTGCACACAGGTAGGCAGGCACACCACCTAACCCTTACTTAGCCTTGCCCAAGCACTCAACCGTGCAGGAGGTCTTTGCTGAAAGAGCAGCTCTCCTTGCCTTGCGGCTGTACCAGAAGGAAAAAAGCCACCAGTTAAATACCACAGGCAGCACATGAAGGCAGGCTCTCCCTGCAGCTCGAAGATGTCAAGAGCTCCGAGTCCTTTATTCGAAGCACAAACAGAAGTTGCTGGGTGGCATTGCCTAATCTGCTCAAATGAATAACTAGGAAATATTTCATTAGCTAACGTGGTTTCTGTGCTGGAGCTATTTAGATTGTAAATCTTGCAGGGCCTCTCTCTCCAAACAGATGCAGGAAATTTCTTTGCCCAGTGTGGCTTTAGGGCTCCACGCACCTGAAACTGCAGCATTAAGTGCTGTGGGGTCAGGAGTCTGGTGCACAGCCTAAAAGCACACTGCTCTCCCCCCTCGACGTTTCTGCCTTTCCCCATGGAAATCCAGCCAGCAGACAACACAAACACAACCTACAAAGACTCATCGCTCTTTTCTTTTCTCTTTTGTTGTTTAAACTGCTCTGTAAATTACTGGGAGCCAGAACACCCTGTTAAATAATGTAATTAACCGCTTGGATCTGGAGCACTATCATTAGTCTGCAGCTTAACAACATAGGTTAGACAATGCACAGCTTGTATATGCTGCTGCACAGGGACTCGATCACGGCTGAGGGTCAGATAATGCTCAAGCACTGCAAAAAGCCTGCAAGCTTCCAGCACACCGAGTCCTGCCTGTTGCACAGTACTGGACTTGCATGCCGTTTTTGTACTACCTGCATTCATCCCATGGTCTCCTCTTCCTCCAGCCACTGCAACTTGCAATATCTTCAAGTCATCTGCAGCCAGATGGTCAGTTTTTGAATGTTCCCCCACCACCACCCAATTCTGAGCTCATGACACCCCTCAGCAGTGGAGAAGATGCAGCTGAAGATTCACTCCTCTGGTTGGACTTTTGCAACGTTGTGCTTGCACTGGCAGCCCGGAGCTCTGCTTCAATGAGCAGACTCAGCATGTGCACAAAAACAAGCTGGGACTAGCAGAACAGAGCCCTGGCCCACAGCAGGCCCTACCACAGCACAGAGAAATGGATAAAGCTATTGTAATTTCCCATTTAAAGTCTGTACAACTTGAACTTGGTGGAAATTAGTTAAAACTTCCTCTGTGGTTTCTCCTTCCCATCCCATTTGCTCTTGGATAAATGAGATTGTTCTTATCTAGGTACCCATTTTCACATGTGGTTTCATTAGGCTGGTGGATGAGGTTTTCTTATCCTTTGCAATCCAGCAGAGTGGTAAACAGAACTGACTCATGAATAACGGATGCTCAGAGAGAAAAAACTAAAATCAAGCCTCACTTATTCTGTTATTTTGCTGTTTTTGCAAATGGGTTTTCATTAGCTGATAAACTCTCCTACAGTGCAATTACTGCAAGACAAACAAGCATGCAAAACAAATCACTACATCCACAAAGCTGTCTCCATTCTCTAGCTTCCAAGAGGACTGCTCCCCACATGGATCAATGGGTGGGGAAGAGATCCTAATTCTTTCTAGTAATACTTCGCCTTTCAGCTGAGATTTTCAAAGCACTCACTGAGCGTTTGTTCTATTAGTGTTCAGAGGTCCCAGCCAAGAAGAGTACTCCACTGCATTAGGAGGCAGCTAAGGCAGGATTGTCCCTATGCTGAAGATTACGATCTAACCAGGTAGGATGGATAAGAGGTGCTAGGGGAAACCAAAACAAAGGAACTTGCATGTAATTATCCAGAAAGTCACCAGAGCTATGAAGACAACTTGGTTTCCTGGTGTCTCACCAGAGTCTTATTCACCGGATCAGACTACGGACATTGCAGTGAAGCTCTCCACACTAGATGCACAATATCTCCATGGTGCAGATGGGAGAAAGCTCAAGAGAGGCCAACTTTCAACTCATAGGAAACAGGAGTCAGGAGAACAAAGTCTCTTATTTCTCTGCTCTGGCCCCTAAAAAAGGACTCCCAGATATCTCCCTGATCAGGAAAGGATCAAATACCTACACAGAAGCAGATCCCCCACAAAACCCAGGAAGAAATGTGTGTGGACAAAAGGATATGAATAACCATTGCTCTACTTTTCAATTTCTGTATTTTCTTCTGAAGCAGAAAGCACTATATATTACCTGAATCTATAAATAATCTACACATCTGAAAGGAAGAAGGCGAGGTCTTATAAACTTAAGTACCATATGCCTGCATACACATTTGTTTATGCATAGAAATATATGCATGCACAATGCTCCGCTATTGTGGCACCTTGTTTTCTCCAGGCAGCTCATTTCTTTCCCCTTCCCTCTCTGCCTTCACAGGATCAGGATAATGAAGTTAGGCCTGGCAACATTAGTGAAGCACTTATTTAATCCACCCTTTCAAATTCAACGGATATCTGCCCAGATAATATCAAGAGAGCAGCTGAGGCCTTTTTTTTTTTTGTCAGCAGCCTTGAAGGAGTCATAAGCAAGAAGATAATAAGAAATCTTATTACCAGCTTGGAGACAAGAGAAAAAGAAAATAGGGATTTGGAGAGACATATAAACCAAAATCAACTCTAGGCAAATGCATGTGAATAGGGCTTTCAAATGCCGTACATCAGGAGAGTCCTTTAATAGGGTTTTAAATGTGTACAATCCACCTATCCAATTAAAAAGACATTTTATCAGATTTTGGGCAGCTCTATCAAGACACACAAGTAAATACTTATCCTCAGTTGAAGAAAATAACCTGCTGTACTGTCCAGGACTTGAATTTTCTTCCCTTTTTCTCCCCTTTCCCTCTATTGTATCAATGAACAAAAATGGCATTCTTTTTTTACACAGAAGATGCATTTATATATCTGTTCATAAACACAGAAACTCTCCAAATCTATCAGAGATGTCACCTAAATCTTAAAACACATATCCCAGAATTAAGCTGATTTCTGTAACAAGATGCTTCTGAAATAGGCTATCTTGAAAAGCAGTAGTACTACATACTTGCCTGAAGAGTAAGTCAAGTTACCTTATTGCTTAGAATTTCTCAAAAACTAGAGACAGGGTATGCTATGAATTATTTATCTCCTATTTCTCATGGAAAATTAAAAAAAAAAGTGAGCCCCACCTTTGTCTAGAATATAAAATGAAACAAAACATGAGATCAAAATATCCTTGATTTGGTAAACTTTGACCAATTGGCATCCTCATACTTGAAGCTAAACATCGCTTAAATGTAATAGCCTCGTAGCCCTTCAAAGAGGCAGCCACATAGAGAAATCGCAAGCAATAGTCTGATCGGAGTGACCTGTACAAACCCACACGTTAGCAATGCTGTCTGAATTAGTGATCCCTTCGCCCCTGTTTTGTTCCCTTAAAACGGGGTTGGCATTTGGTTACTCATCTCCCAGAAAAGTTCCAATACATCACTCTTTAAGCTTGCACAAGATGGAAGAGGAGATTTTTTGCTAACAAAGGCATGAAGACTCATCATCTTCAAAGCCAGGAGTAGGAATGCTTTGAGGAAAGCATTTTCACTAATCTGAGTCTCAAAAGCAGAAGAGAACCTCATTAACAACAGATAGCTCTCTGCAGCAGATACCAAAGGTCTTCACAAGGAAAAATCTGTATCATTTTCCCTGTTTTGGGGCTTGGAAACCTGAGACACCAGAGGTGAAGTGGTTTGTCAAGGGGCACTCACAGTGACTCCACTCCTTCTGATTTATTAACAAATTCTATATACACTGACTCAGCCGGAAAATATATGGACAGTCTCTAGAGCCAGATGATAGCTGGTTTATGACCCAGAAAGGTAATGCGAGTTGAGCATATTTGCAAGTGTGTTTGTAAAACACGAGTTATATACAAGTGCTCATAAGTTATAGCTGCTCTCACCCCTTAGACAGGGGATCGTGCTTTGCAGTAAGCAGGAAGGCAGTATATCCCACTGTGTGTAGAAATACTGCTCTCAAAAACAATTGCATATGCTTTTTCTTACCTCAAAACTGCAGTAAGTAACATTTAGTTGACCCAAATATTTTGTCCTCATATGATCCCTTTCTGCCTATGAGCACTTTAGACACATCAGTTACAGGAGACCAAAACCAGACTCGCAGTGGAGAGCACAACAGCTTGGCAGCAGCCTGATGACCATCTAGTAACATCCTACCTTTGTGCTTGACCACTGGAAGTCTGAAGCCTCTTCACCACCAGATTTTGTTGCAGAACAACTGCTGCCAGTATCGTTATATTCACTTTATGTTAAACATGCAGTCAGGACCCATGACACGAACCTATCTGATCTACTGACATGGCCAACTTGTATTCAAGGACTATTCATGAACTTGAGAGATGCCCATTCGAAGCATCTCAGTCTAGCTCAGTTCTATTCTGTTTTCAGTTGACTCAGACATAGTATCTAAAACCAATAAAGGATAAATTAGAGGTAGGCAGTGCTCTCCTTTGGTGCTCCGACAAAGGCTAACACGAAGCAATAAGCAATAACTTGTCTGCAGTAAGCACAGCTCTCCCTTTCACACAAACCTGCCCCTAGCTTGAGGGAAGGTGTGCACTACTGGAAACAGTCACAGATCTGCTCTGTCTCAGGTTCGGGATTTAAACAACTTAAACATCTATCAAGTTTGCAACAGAACTGCGGATCCAGGCTGTGGGTCTTTCATGCAATGTGAGCATGGCCTGGACTGTCGCAATAGGGTCCTTCGAGGGATTGCTATAGGGTCCCCCGTTGTCTGGTGCCAGTCCTCCTTGCGCAGTCATGGCTCTACCTCGAATACACCTGGGAGCAGCACTGGCTTTGCTCAGCTCTGTGTCTAATCACAATTAAAAGCCACTTAGAAAGATGGGAGTCTGCCAAGACTTCAAAGGACAGGTTAGTTAAACAGCACGGCTACCTGCAGACCCAGAGGAACGAGAATTTCTTTTACTGTCATAACCGACAGCCTACAACAGCATACGGCTGCGCATCATGGCAGGGGGCTATGCTCAGGAGCTCCTTTCCCTCTCCGTATTTGGCCTGTCTTTGAAGTGTTATCCCTCCCTCCCTTTCTATAGCTGCTATTTCAACAAAGCACTTCTCCAGCCTCCAAGATCTGCTTCACCTCTTCAGTCTCTCTGCAGTTATGAAGCACCAACTTTATGAGCTGACAGCTTAGGGCACTGATAGATACCGCCTGTCTTTGTGCATCCATCCACAGATCATGCCTTGCCAGCCCTGGGTAAGCATTTCAGCAGCGTTTCCCTGGATCAGGGTGAAGGGAATTCCAGAGCTGTGGCAATGCTCCTGTAACCACATAGGCTGCCTGTAAGCAGATGTTTCTGCATGATGTTGACAAGTCACTGTGTTGACAAACGTTTGCACACTTTTCAGGTGATACCTAAAGATGCAAACAGATGTAGATGTCTTTCACGGCCACCACTTCACTCCGTGAGCATCAGACCTCAAATGGTAGACCACCTCTGGGCCCAGTTCAGAGCACTGCAGCAGGAGCCGAGAGCCTACCTTATTCTGCTGCAAGCTTTGATACCTGCCTGTCTTTGGTTTCCACAGAAATGACCAAGATGCTCACGTGCCTGTCCTAACTGGAGCTTTCCTGACCAACTCTCAACTAAATTTAATCACCAGCTTATTGGCTAAACCCGATTAGTGTCTTTGCGTGACAAGAAACAGGGAATGTTCTACAAAATTGAGATCAGGGTCAGGCTTAATAAAACTTTATAAAAGTTATCTCTGGAAATAAGCATACTGATGTTGTCTAAAACCAGAGGCTTCATAACAGGCTAAATTAGCCTGTCCAGAGCTCCAAGCCTCTGCAGCTGGACTGTTTACTGCATCCCTGCAAGCTTGTGTAAAGCTCCACGCACACCCCCAGAAACAGAGGGCAGATAGCACTTTTATCCAGAGATTTTTAGATGAACGATAAAACCAGTCCAGGAGATACAGACAGGAAAGACAGACAAAGGCAAAGGCAAAAGTAGGAGCAGCCGACACAGCAGTGTAGCAGCCCTGCTACTCTTCTCTGTTGGATCCTGTTACACACACCGTTTTGAAGAGCGGTAACGGTTTACAAATCCATGCCAACACCACCGTAGCATGCAGAAAAGACTGATTAATTCCTGTTATTTTTTCTGAGCAGGTGCATACTTTATTTGTCCTTAACAACAGGCACAACATTTAGAAATTGCTGTCATGAAAACAGCAAGTCATCACACCTCCACTTATACAAAAGGCACTGAGACCTGCTGAAAGGTGTTCATACAGCGTTCAGAGCTGGCTGTTCTGCCTGGAGGTGTCCCTACAAGAATGCAGTTGGAAAGAAAGAAAAGGGAAAAAAAAGAAAAAAGAAAAAAGTCAACTTTGTTAGTTTTGTGACCTGGTTATTTGCAGAGCTAGAATATTTTTTGCATATATGTCCAGAATCCTATTCTTCAAGTCCAATTTTGATAAGTAGAGAACTTACATCCGTATTCTGAATCACCCTATACTTCCAGGGAGGGTGGGTTATGTTAATTTGGGATACGAAATACTGATTATCAGGTGCTTCTTTGACAAATGGCAACAACTATTCAGCTTCCCCAGTCTAATTTATCACTACAGCCCTGGGAAAAGTAAGCTTGCTTTCTTTGTTCAAGGCTTGTTGTAACAGGAAAGGAGACACAGTAGTGCTGAAGTACTGTCACAACACCAAGCGTAACCGCTGCTGGAGCTGCACAGGCAACCTCCAAAAACCTCAAGTCGAAGAGCTATGCCTGGCGATGAAGCAAGGAGGGGCTGTGTTTTCCGTGCAACAGCTGCGAAAAGAAGGCTACAAGCTTCTTTTCAAGCCCAGTCTCTTGTTTAACCGAAAAGATGAGAGCAAAACCTAACATTCAGCCATTCTCAAAGCGACAGAGTAAGGCAGGCTGGTTAACATGAGCAGGTGGAAAAACACAGAAGTAAGCACCCGCATGCAAAAAGCAGACAGCTGAACAAGCAACTGCTTTAGTTTCCTTCCAGAAAGCAGTCTGGGTTAGCTGGACATACCCTCTCTCTACAAAACTTCAGCGAATATTAACTCCACTTGATCCAATACTCCTTCCCATACCCTTTCTGTAGCAGACTTGAAGAGGAGCTGCCTTCAGAGGATCACCATGACCTTCTTGGCAGTCAGGACAGCAGCAACACTCCAGCCCTGAGGGGCAGAGTCCCACTCTGGTACCAAGGGCCCCATTCTCAGCCCTGTGGCCAAGCGGGACCATCCCAGGCGCGAACCCAAACTGACTCCCCAGCAACTGGCTGAGTTAGGGCTGTAGAAAGCCAAGGAGTGGGAGAGCAGATATGGAAAATGCACCATTTGGGGAGTGCTACAGCATCGTAGAGGGGTACAGCTTTACAGTGGTGTCTAAGCCCAGGCAAGATGCAGGACCTCTGCTCAGATCTCATTCTCCACTCCAGTGATATAAATACAGGATTAAAAATATTAAAATGTGAATGTTATACCTCTTTGGTGTAAGGGAGGCCCACCACAATTAGTGGGCTTTGTACAACGAGAAAGCCAAACCCTTTAACACTACAGAAATCACTTTACATTAAAAAAAAATCTGATTCTTGATCAGATGACAATAGAGTGAGAAGACACCTGCTGCTCCCTACTCCTGAGGGCGGACCAGCCCTGTCATATTCACTGGAAGAGTTAGAAATTATTCAGAACCACAGGGATAAAAGAAAGAAATCAGAAAGGTGGAGATGGTAACTGCTTTCAGATACCAGTGTTCAAACCTCAGCCTCGTCACCACTCTACCCTGCAGTTTCAATTGCAAGGTTTCTGGAACAGCAACTGTCATTTGATTCTCTTTCCATTTCTCAAAGATTTCTGGGCAGCATTACAACACGGACAATGCCACAAAAACAAACTGTTTTAACTGTGGCATCCAGAGAGGCCAGGGGAAAGCAGAGCACCATTGATCTGGGTCCTGCATAAACACAGAGTAAAAGAAAAAACCTACCAAACTTCAGATCAGGTATTAACCATGCCTCGGGCTGCATTTGAGAACCTCTCGGACCTTACCCCACTTTCACAGCTTTTCCAAACCATACCATGTCTGGTTTCAAGCAAGTGCCACATGTCAAAGTGCTTTGGTATTTTTTGGCCTTGACTGCAAGCAGAAACACATGAATAAACTGAACGCCAGTTATTACCATCACCATTGAAGTATTTGACAGTATCCCAAATGAGATCACTTCACCACCACAGAAAAAGCCTTCATTAAAAACAGGAAATGTCCAGCCACAGCCCACAATGAACAAATGGTAGCTCTATGTGGTTTGACATACGTTTCTGCCCTAGTAGCCACTGTTGCTTTTGAAAACGCTAAGCAATAAAGCTCACAACACCCTGTAAAGTTTTATAAATGGGGAAAAGCATAATTGGAATCATTCATCCAAAGTCTCGGAGGCACTAGTGTCTCAACAGGACTATAATCCAGGCAATTCTCCTCCAACACCTACTCCGCAAACATGAGCTCACGCTCAGTTGTTGAGGACTCAGTAACAACTAATTTTTGCACCACAAAAATCTAGCTGTCTTTGCTGACAGAATTCCCAATCTGCAAACTATATAGCGTGGTTATAGGAACACAAAGGAAAATATCTGACAATGAAAAATTAAACAGATTCCACCAAATGCCTCAGCTCTGTACAAAGAGCAGATGTGAAAACCTTCAACTGGTGTCAAAATATCTCTCTCAGAGGTGGCAGGTTTTGAATGGTTTGGTAATTAAAAGCTCTAAAGATTGTTGGCTTTAGTTCAGCACACTTCACATTCACAGAAAGGCTTATTTCTTCCCTCTACAGTGCCAGATGTTGATGCACAACTGAGATATTTAAAAAGACAGTTAACCACCAAATTCCATGAGAGAACAGCAAAAAACAGCAACACAAACATTCAACGTCTGCAGAGACTGTTTGCATATCATCAGTCTGCCTGGATAATAAAGACATAAAACTGTAAAAATATATAAAACCACAACCTTTGTTCGCACCTTGAAGATGAAGGAAAGGTTTCTGTGATCACCTTCCGCAAATGCTCCCAACTCTGAACAGGGAAGGAGCTAACCAGGACCTCAAGGAAGACTTTCAAGGTGCGCATCTCAATGCTGTAGCCATCATACGCTCTTCATCAGCTGTGTCTCTAATGGAGTACCAACTCCACTTAAGGCCCAAGCCTAGAGATTAACATCATTCCCCTTGATTTCTTTTAAGGCTTTAATACCCCTGCAACCCCCTTTTCACTGAATCATTCTATTAAAAAGAAGCCCCAAACTTTCGTGCAACATCATAGGCAGACTCTTTACCTTGAGGAACATCATCTCCAGCAGAGTTGCCCAGAAACATCTGTAACATCAATTTTTGTTCTCAGCATCACATGCTTTCTCCCACGCATTGGTGCCGGGGCAGTTGAGCACGCATGGCAGAGCCGTTGCCTGCCTTCAACTAAGATTCAGCTTGGTCGCGAGGCACAAGAGGCGGATTACATGCAAGGCAACAGCTTTGGCTTAGAAGTTCCTACCTTGTCTCAGGTGGGTGGGAAAGCAAGCTATTCCATAGGGATTTGAGGGCTAAAAGGGAGGAAATTTCAAGGCACAAAGAAAATCATCCCAGGGCAAGAGGAGCCACACTGGTTCTGGTTCACTTAGCAGCAGAGAGAGAAGATGACCCCGTCGTTCCAGCAGCTGGACCGCAGGTACCTCAGAGATATTAAACACAGTCCCTAGGGGAAGAGGAAATGAAGAGCAGAGCAAGCACAAGTAGGATATGGAAGCAATCAAGCCCCTTAGGAGCCATGTATTGCCCAGAGGGAGCTCTATTTTGAGCATACTGAATAGGATGTTCTAAAGCCATCGCATGTTGGCTTAACTCCATCACTATTTCAAGATGAGAACTGGGTATATTCCTTCCAGGATATACAGAGCATACCTAAATACACAAACTCCCCCATAAATATGTTATAGATCCAGGAGAAAACGAAGTCCTCCTTTTACACCAAAAATATTTTCTCCACACACGAACCACGTTAAAAATTGCATTTTTTTTTTTCTCTAAAGTGGCTCACACTGAGGGTTAGTCATACACCTCCCATTGACTTTAATGAGAACCTTATGGCTAGAACAGCAAACGGCTTTTTCCAGAACATGGTGGGCGGAAGTAGTTTTTATTTTAATAGACCAAGAGTAGCAAGGAAGACACAAAGCCAGAAGAAAAACCAACAAAATCCTCCCGCATGCTCGGATGTGAAAGAAATACAGCATATGTATTCTCTGACTGATTTCAGGGCCTAGAAACATGCTTTCAAATGAATTCTTAAAACTTCCATGACACTACAAGAAGCTATTGCATCACTTGCTCCTTCCTATAGAAAGGAAGACTTCCACATGGAAAGAACACCACACCGGGACACAGACATGGAAGCTGATGAACACAGCTGAACTTTGGGAAAGTTGACCTATGAAGCATGATATAGGATGACGCTAGCTTAAAGCTGGCATGCCTTCCCCCCCAAACCAGAACATTTCAAAAAAAACTTGCCTTCTGAAATGGAAGATAACCCTTCCCCACACATACAAAGTTCCTACTAAAACACAGTCCAAGATTTCAGAAAATTGAAAACAAATCTCGTACAGAGGATTTTCAAAGCACTTCTGAAGCTCCCTGAAATGCCTGAAGCTCAGCAGTCTGCAAGCTGAAGAGCTGGGCAACAGACAGGAGGACTGGACATCAAAGGCAATTTGAGAACTGGGGAGTCTCGCGTGGTTGCCCACCTTTGAGCAGGGCCCCGGGAAGCCCTAGGAAACTCAGCTCCAGAGCACCACACCTGGTGCAAGCTTGCAAACCCAAATTACTATGAGGCAGAAAGTTTTTTGACTTCTGCTTTTTTTTAAAAGTATTTATTTTGACAGTTCTGTTATTCCAAAGGTCCTATTATTTAATATTTGTATAAGGTTTCAAAGCTCTATACAAACACCAATTAATCCCCTCAACAAATTTGTGAGGTAAGTAAATGAGTATTATCAGTTCCATTTCATGGATGAAAAACTAATGCACACAGAAGAGGTTAAAGCCAATGTTTTCAAGCAAGCAAGTGAACAAAATGAATCTGCGTTTCTGCTTGAGCGAGAAACCAGCTTGGAGATGCACGCAGGCACACAAGCATGCTTTTGCGCGCATACAAATCTAGGCAAATTGGAGGCACAGCTCATGGGTGCTTCCACAGGCCCAGCTACCTTGCTCAAGGACACAGCAAGCGAGCCGCAAGGACAGAGGAGTCCTCCCCCAAATTCTGCCCCATGCTTACACTCAAATTGAGCACAGCTCGGATTTTTAACTGAATATAACCCAGTCTAAATACAAATGAATTCCTAGTTTTCACAGAAGGGGCAGAAAGATTCAATCTCTCTCTCCAAGAGAGGCTGTATCAGTGACTATCTAGGTAAGGCAGGTTGAGGGGAGCATCCAAAAGCATAACAGATACCTCCTCCTGCAAACTCTATTACATTACTTGCAAGTCTGGTCAGACACTCGGGTTTTCAGAGCAGCAGGGACTGTCCTTTCTTGCATACCTCTTACACAGAAAGTGACAAAGTTTTCTGCTTGACGTTAACACTCCTTACCCATGCCCAATACCTCTGCCACACGAGGATGAGCAACTTCTGCTTGGGGCTCACAGTGACACCTTGACTATTTGGACCTGATGGCGGTGCAGAAGGTAGAAGGCTGCTTGCCAAGTAGAGCTGGAGGTGGGTGCTGGGTCCTAGGATCCTGCTGTTCAGGAGATATCAAGTATTCTTCAAAGAGGAACCTCCAAGCACCACTCCACCTCTCCATGTAAATGATGAATTCTGTATTTCCAAGCGGCCAAATCCGTTGATCCTGAGGACAGACCTCCCATCCCCGCAGTGCCTGGTGTGATTCCCACGCTGGCAGTGCTCTTCAGGAGGGACTGCACAGCTAACTCCTCCCATGGCTGAGAAGGTTACTCAGCTATTGCTGTACACAGTAGAGGGTGTCACTAGATTTGTTTTTGTGTCTGGTTTGTTTTCATTATATTTGTCAAGGGTACCTAGTAGTCGGGCACTTTTTATCTTGTTCTTATAAATCCAAGTAAAACATCACATGTGCTAGAAAAATGAATGAGTTATTAAAAAGCACACACATGAGCAAGCTAAAAAAAAAGGATTTTTTTTTTAAGGCCTCTATTAAAAAATAGACCTGTTTAAAAGTTAATGTTTGGAAGGATAAAAACCCAAACTGAATAGCGCATCAGGAGCAGCACAGTCTAATTTACAAGAGCCAAAAACCGTTCGTAGAGTATAGTGAACTGTGAAACAGGTTTGATCGCAGGCCAAGTTGTGTTTCCTAGTCTGATGTGTGATTATCCAGCATGACTTTGCATTGTAACACAAGGGCACCGGTGTCATCTACAGAGAGGAGCTGCAGAGAAATCTCAGGTGAAGAGGCAAAAGCTAAACATTTTCAGTACAGAAAGAAATCCATGGGTTGTTTTTTTTTCAAGCATGGGAAGTTTCACATTAGGCCAGAGTTTTTAATTGTGGGAGGGGGGAGAAGAGTAAATTAATTCTTGTTGATTTATATGAATCTAGCCCCTCATATGCTTATACTGCTGAAATATAACCTCACTGGATATATTTAATCAACCACAGTGACACTGATCTTTAGAGCCAAGATACAGAGTAACAAACATGGATTTACTGTCTGAAGAACATCACGTAAGACCCAGATTTTCATAAATCTCAGCTGTTACACAAGCAACAGCAATTTTTAGACAGGTAGCATGCTGAGCATTTTTGCAAAGCTAGCTCATAGCATCTCTGCGACTCCGTTTACTTGCTGCAAACGGTGGTGAAAACCTCAGAGAGGGAGAAAGCAGCGTGCGGTTTAAATCCCATGCTTCGTGGTCTTTGCACAAGGAAAGGCTCCCTGGTGTTGCCGTAAAAGCTGCGACATCCCAGGGAAAAAGCTCTGCCCATTCACTACCTGCGCTACAAAAGAGCGGGATCTACTCCGTCGCTCCTGCCGGGTCAACGGCATGTTGCGATAATGCAGCGGGAAGGCAGAGCCTGCCCTGGCCTTGCACCGTGTCCCCAGCAGTCGCAGCAGTCCCACGCACTGGCCCTGCCAAATACAGGAATTGGGAAACCAGGAGCAAAGCTTCTCCAGAGCCCCATGGCTGCAGACTACCGAGACCTCCTAAAAAGCAGGGGCAAAGCCTGCATCCTCCGATGCCCCTACCTTCCCCTGCATTTCAGGGCAGCTTTTACCTTCTCTATACACATTATAGCCCGGCTTAATTTTTCCTCCCTCTGTTCCTTGCTGCCCATAGAGAGGCAGCTCATTCCCTGCAAGTCTGTTCCTATTCCCTGATCCTATTGTTTCAGCTCGCTCGGGCTGGCTGCGTGGGAAGAAGCGCCTAGCAAACGAGTATGAAGTGTGCTATTAGCAGATTTTTCTTTAAGTTTTCTGGCAGCGTGGTGCACGTATGTCAATGTGCTTCAACTTCTCTTGCTGAGCACATTGGATATAGCCTCTGAGTCCTTTGGGATGAAAAACTGGTAGCAAAGCTGTTTCAGTGCGTTCTGCTCTCAGAGCAGAGCGCTGCATTACTTGACATTTAAGTATCATACAGAAAGACGAAAAGATACTTCTTGCAATAGGCTCTTGCACCTCAGTGAAGTTTAAGTAGCCTGTTTTGCTCTGCATGCTGCAGCAACGAGAGCCTCTTATTTTGTTATTTCTCTCCTGCTCTGAGTAAATAATACTGGAGGTTTTCAAGCCTGGACAGCATAAAAAAAGTATTTTCCAGTAGTCATTAGAAAGCACATCAGTATCAGGATGGGGCAATGCAGAATAAATGATTTCTAGGTGATAGGTCCCAGCAGTCTGTATCCAGACAGAGGACAAGACTGGAAATCGTGGAACCATATGCAAGGGCTATATCCTCAAAAATTGGAATAAACCTGTAAATAACATCTGAGGAAGAGAAAAGAAGAATTGCAGAAGAACAAGAGGTTTCAGACAAGACACAGAGCAGAGATACGAGGGACAAGTGAGTGCCTCCCAACGGGCTAGACCACAGCAGGCTTGCAGAGCCGCCTCCGGGCGCACGCTCCGAGGAGAGGGGGCAGGAGGCACACGCAGGAAAAAGGGATTCAAATGCGCAGTCACAAAGCCAAAACACGCACACACCCGCTGCTGCGATTCGCCCGTGCTGCAGGACGCCGGTCACCCGGCGTGACCCTACCAAAGGCACCCAGCAGCAGCAAGGGTTACGGGGAGAAGACGTGGCCGGATTGTCATAGAAATGCAGGGTATTTTATTAGGTTACAGAGAAGAACAAGACAGTTCCCTCGGTGCATGACAGTAACACAGCAGCCTCGCTGCTGACCCTGCAGAGGCAAAAAAAAAAAGGCAGCAAGATAAGCAGGTTCAGCTGAAATTGGACAGACAGTGGATTAGTATGGGATTTTTATCTTTGACCTGGCTTTCTCTGTTGCAGACAGCTTATACCCAAACACATTGGTAGGAGCAAAACCGGTAGATAAGTGATACAATTTTGCCTTGGTGCAGTCAGAGGAAGGAAGAGAGGAAGTTATCTGTGCTTTTCTGTACACAAAGTAAAATTTGTTTCCTGCAGTAATGGGAAAGCTTCTCCCTCCTCCTTCCCCAAAATAACTAGCAGTACTAAACACTTACAACAACAGTTCTTTACAAGGCTGTTTCTACTCCCTTAGGAATGAAGGAAAACAAAATTCAATTTTTTTTTATTTTTTTTTTAAATTCACTGCCTTCTTGCAAATGCAAGACTTGCATTTAAAAACAAATAGAAAAGTTAACAGCTGCAGGCAGCAATATAAAAAAGGCATTCTCCTACTCCCAGCCAATTTAGAAAAATGCATATGAACCAGGAGCTAACCCTAGGAAGTCTGCTGCCATCCTTTCATTGACAGCACGAGGGTTTTCCTTCCCCAACCACTTTTCACAGACAGAAGCTGCATCAATAACTGCTTCATCCTATGCTCTCGGTAGCAGACACTGTCAGCTGGAGTTTGCTTTCAGTTAAAGCAATCTAAAGCATTTACAAATCCCAATGCTAGAAATACAGCCTGTCGCCGGTCCTGCACTGGCAGGTTGTCTTAGGAAGTTTTGTCCCCATCCCAGTCCTGCGCTGGCTCTGCATAAAAAGTCAGAGCAGCCTCAGGGCTGGAACTGTGAGGACTTTTGAGACCTCCAGCCACAACCGACCTGTGCAATCGGAGAAAGAAAAGGCGCTAAGCACCCAGCTTGGCTTTGTGAAGCAAAGCTCCTCTGCCCAGTCCCGAGCAGGGACTCTGCCTAGAGCTGCAGGTTTGGAAGCTGATCACATTTCTATCAATGCAAACGGTGAAGCGGGTGCAAGGAAAGTCGGTAGCGAGGCAGACGCTCCATCCCTCGAGCCAAAGGATATGCCAACATTTCTTGCTGTGCTCAGCAATGCACCAAGATTGTTTCTTGTCTTACTGCATTTATTTTTGAAACAGCCCCCAGAAAGTCCCTTGCTGTAAACACCTTGGAATGCTACAAGGAGCCAAGATTTTGATGTACCTTTTCTTCTGAAGGTTTTTTTTTATTATTTATTTTTATACACACCCTTGAAATATTGACTTTTTATTCTTGAGGTATTCTTTACAAAAGAAAAACACCCCTGCAGAGTTCACCCAGCAAGCAATGCTTCAGAAGGGGCAAGAGCAGCAGCCCCCTCCTGCTGGGCTGCTCGGTCACAGCCGGGAGGACACGCAAGGCCACTCGCCACTGCGGTCCTGGATGGCTGCGTAGCTCCCGCTATAGGCCCTCGACCACACTGTTCCCACAGGCCTGAAACTCTGCTAGCGTTACAGGAGGGTTCAGAAGGAACGGGGGCATTTCCCAAAGCAGTATTAAACCAAGATGCGACCTGAATCATCTTATCCTGTGGTCTCCGAGCAAGCGACACCTGCCTTCCCTGAGTGTTTGTAAAACAAGGAAGGCTTCGCTACTCTGCCACAAAACCCTATTCAGCATTTCAGTTTAGTGCACTTAAAATTGTTCTGATATATAATGCAGCTGGAGGAAAAGTGTTCCCTGAGCAGCTCCAGTTGCTTGTTTTAAAGCAGAAAAATCCTGTGCTGCTCCTCAGGATGGATCATTAGAAACACTGGGACTCTGTGACGATCACAACTCATCCCAAGATGGTATATGCAATCCTTCAGCTTTAAAACAAAAGCAAACGGAACCACGCAGGGAACATTTTCCTCCAGTTCCAGCCATCCTCCAAAAACACATTCCAGGAAATACTTTGCTCACTTCTGCTTTGCAGCCACCCCTATGGTGCAGCAAAGCAGCAGATTAACATCCCACAGAAGCATCCTGGAACAGCTTTAAAAACAAAAGATTACTAATGTTTTCAACATGGGACGAAGGAGAGAACAAGAACTGCAAACGCACTCATCCCTAGGGTCGTCCCCGGAGCAATAGTTCAAGATTAGCTCACACTAACTTCTGCAGCAGCTGAGCTTTCTGGGGTCACAGGAGGAGATTTCAGTCCTTAAGCAGTTTTGCTTATGCTGGTCAGATGCTCTTAGAGCAACCTGTGCACACATGTGTATTTTTACATGAATTCCCTTACCCATATATTGACTAACAGGAGCACGCACTGCCCTTTCTTCCGTTTGTTAATGCTGTGACCGCGACTGTAATTCAGCTCCATGGAAAGGAGGAAGCTTTAACAAAGCGGAGGGAATCAATACATGACAACTATAATTCTCTGCTCAATAATTACACAGAATTTACACTGCTGAGTAGGCTCTCCATCGATTTTTTTTGCAAAAATATTTACTGCAGCAGGAACGCAGGTGTAAGGCTAAATTTTGAGCCTCTGCCTTTTCAGTGCATTGATTTTAAAATAATAACCAATTTCATATCATACAATGCTTTAACGTCTTCATTCAGAGACACACCTCCACACAGATGGGCACCTGTGCCTACAGCTTTCTTTTCCCATCTCCATTTTCTATCCCTTTGTTCCAAAAGCAATCGATTCCCAGGCCAGGCGCTCACAAACCCTGCTCTCGGCTCCGTGCTGCAGACTTTCTAAACAAATCACATTCCACTTTAGCAACTCCTAACTACTTACCGCAGCCGCAGTGAGGAATGAGTCATGTTACACAATGTCCTCAGTCCAACAGAGGAGAAACGTCCCAGGAGTCAAGCCAAACCACCTCCACCCTCCAGACACAGTGAAACCCCCATGATGCAACTATGGGGCTGTCAAGAATACGGGGCAAGGATACAGCTTTAATATTTCAGTCGCATGTTGTTACAAAGCTTGACAGCGTTCAGGCTGTAAATTACACTGTCATGGGGAAAAAACAACTCCATCCCGACACCCCCCCCCCAAAAAAAAAAAAAACCACCCAACATCCTAGAGCATGTGTTCTGCAAAACTGGAAGAGGACTTGAGAAAATATCGTGTCACTGTCCAACTCTGAAGCAAACCTACATCTTGTATCAAATACGAACGTCTGGCCATCCAGCCTTAAAAGCAATAGGAAATAGCAAGACTAGGAAAGGGCACAGAGTGAGACAAGGGAACTCACAGTATGGAAATATGGAAGAGAGCCACTAGACTGGGAATTAAGATGAGAACAAGAGATGGCTGAATTGCGTGGAAGAGGTAAACAAAAAAAATAACTACTCTTTCTTTTAATGCCAGACCTTGTGGATACCCAGGCAGCAGGCTTAACAACAAACTGAAAATAATAATAATAATTCATGGATCTCTCTGCTTCAAGATATTGAAAGGCCTAAAATATAAATCTGCCAGTCAGATTAAATTTGGGAAGTATAGGGCCATTAAACATGACCATAGTCCAGATGCAACTTCCAGACCAAACCACTGAATAGTTAGAAGCTGGCTGTAAATGCCAAGGCAAGGATGATTCTCGCCTTATATTGCTTCCTCCACATTCCAGCATTTGTTACTGGTCACTGTTGTACCGGTCACTACAGACAGGTTGCAGGCAAGAGGGACTTTTGCTACAGCTGTTCATAAGTTTAATGCTGCATAAAAATCCCTAAATTTCTGCCAGTACAAGTGGCATAGACACGTATGCGCAGGGGAGGAGAATTCACAGCACCACAGAAAGCTGGACACAAACTCCCTGATTTCAAGGAAAGGTCAACATCT
Organism: Apteryx rowi; assembly: GCF_003343035.1. Taxonomy (NCBI): domain Eukaryota; kingdom Metazoa; phylum Chordata; class Aves; order Apterygiformes; family Apterygidae; genus Apteryx; species Apteryx rowi. The sequence continues at coordinate 1,739,080 of NW_020447308.1, read as the reverse complement.
AACTACCTTCCTGATGTTAATGTCGTCTGGAGGGGAGAAGCAAGGCAGACCTCAAACCTTAATCTGTTTTCCACAAAATATTGGTGCACAGCATTTCCTATGGATTCTTAGCAAAAGAAACCATCATTTCTCTTTAAAATGAAAGAATAACCTTTTGACCCAAGAACAGAGATCTGGATCAAAACTAATAAATCACGCTGGTAGATACAGCTGAAGAGTAGCTCTATTGTTTTCTGCATTTTTCCTCTTAATGAATTTTCCTCTCTTGAATTTCAGCATCTAATTTTCTACGTGATGTAAAGGAACTGTGCTTTAACTCAAGAAAAACAAAGGCAGAAGGTCAACATTGCATAGAAGTCTCACTTCTCTTACTTTTCCCTCTTGAGGATGCTGATGTTACTAATGTGCCATGAATTTCATAGGAATGACTCATTGCCTAAGTAATAAAACATTAATGCTTCCCCTCCCCCCTTTAAGCTTTCTGCGAGAGCAGGGATTTTTAGACGCATTTTCAGGGTGACTCACAGCAGGGAGAAGGGGCCACACCTGGAGGTGCAACACTGGCATGCACGTTTTGGAAACCTCTTCCTGGCTCTTTGCGCAGTCGTGCAATGATAAGCAGCAGATTAGCATTTGACATGCTGGAGGAGAGCTTGCTGTTGCTTGCTGTAATTACAAGCAAAGCGGAGAGGCAGCAGCAAGACTTCCAGGAGACGAGAATTAGAAAGGTTTGTTGAACAAAGCTTCTAGGGGTGGCAGTAGGCCCCTCCAAAGCCCTTAAATTTTCTCTGAGCTGGGGACACGCCAAAAACCACATGATAGACTTTCACAAGGGCAGCAACAGAACATTAAGAAGAATAAAACCTGCACCCGGACTATGGGATAATATGTTTATTGCCTTTCCTTTCTGTGCATTTTGGAAAAAAAAGATGCAGGATGAGGTTCAGTGACTTGTGGGAAATGAGCTAAAGTCCATTTTTCTGCTGCTGCAAATAAGCAGAGTCAAAGGAACAGCACCTATGTCCCCCCAGTTCCACATCCTAGCAGCCCTGCTTGGTGGGAACGGCACATCCCTCAGCGCCGACAAGACAATACACCAACAAGTGGCCCTCTGAAACACTGAGATATGCACTGCTTAATCATCAAGTACTGCAAAGATATAGTAGCCATTTCTACCTTGTCAAGGAGCCAAAAAGTTTTAATAGCTCCTGTTGCCCAAGACCCAAACAGCAGTTCCTTCCTGTGTGTTGAGAACCTGGTTTTGTACTTTCACTCAACTCATTTCAAGGAAGCCTGTTCCTCCCTCAGACCCTTTCAACATAACCACATACTAATGAAACTCTTCTCTTGTCATGCTGCCAGAAACATGCAAATACTATAAAAAGCCACCCAGAAGCAATGCAACTGTTTTGTTTGCTGGCTTTTTACTACAGTATATCAGGAAAAGCCTTAGGAACAACTGGCACCAAATTTTGAGTCCAGGGATCCTAAAGATCAAACTTCTCTCATAGTCAGTAACCTGGTCTTAAAAGTGAAGGTTGAGAGCTTTCAATTCCATCCCTTCTCAGTGGCTTTTAATTGCCCTGTGTAGTAGTTTTAAAATTACCAGTTCCACTTAAGATCTCAAATGACAGTCCAGTTCTTCCCAAATCATACCTCACTGAAGGGATACAGAGGATGCAAATGTGTCTTTTTTGATTATTTAGCTGATGACACATAAGGCAGTAAATGAATCCAGCAAACTCTTCCAGAGCACTTCAGTCCTCGAGAGCACACGTTCACCAAATAAAGGAGCAGATCTCCTGCAGACATCCCCATAACAGGCCTGGTGAGGAACAAGGGTTCAGTCAAAGAGCAGGTCTCTCTGATCAGCCACATTAAAGATGAGCTCTAGGCACCATGGATCAGGTGGAAAGGTTGGGGAAATAGAGGCCATTGGAGGAACAGGGACTGTGGCTGCCAGGACTAGGACACCGCTTCCTCAGAGCAAGAAGTTAGAGGTAGGGAAACAGAGGACAGCCTATAAACAAATTGTTTAAGATGCATTTCTTTCCGTAAATGAATGGCTGACATGCATCACACACTGCCAGAGGCCATCGAAGCAGCATGTAATGTGAATCAGTCCAAGGAAAGAGAGAGAAACCTGGGGTGGAGGGTGGCAATGCAGAAACCAGCCACATCTCTGGGCTGGAGAGAAGAGAAAGGCTGAAGGCCTTAAAGAGGTTAAAGAGGTTTCCAGGTACCACCAGGAGCAGCAGGCCAGACAGGTAGGTGCAATTTCATGCACTCACAAATGGCCTCTGTAAACAGCAGCACCTGTCAGACAGCGGAAGCCGCTGCTCTGTTTCCATGCAAACTCTGCCAACCGTTTCCAAATGCAGTTTTTCCTCCTCCACGTCTCAAACATCTCCAGTTCTTTCACAAAGCCACTTTCTTTTTGTGGAAACATGAAAACTCTCCATTATTCAGCACTTATTCCATGTGGATGAAGGTCACTGGCCTCCTTAAAGAGCTCTCCTGCAGCACGTAACATTAATAGCTGTACCAAGATGATATTAATTTCATTTTCCAAGATCTTTCTTATGACACTGAAAGAACTGTCGGGAGGGAGCAGCCGTCATGATTCCTCATGCTGCCCTACGGGGATTTCTGCCTGGAACACCAGGAGTCAAACCCAACACAGTGTTTTTGCTCATCTCCTCTTGGGCCGAAAAAGGGCTCTCAGGTGACCTGGTCTGTCCTAGTTATTGTCAAATCCCAAACTCCTGCTCCAGCATGGTTCATACTTAAAAACCACCGTCAGTGCCCTTCTGCGAGCTATAGTGAGATTCACAATACATGCGTGTTCACGGAAGACTTCAAGGAAGTCTTACAAACCCTGGAGAGCTTAATGAGATGAATTCACAGGGAAAAAGGTACTTCAGTCACCAGAAAGAACCCAAAGGGCCCAAACACTGCTGCTGGAAGGAGGGGAAGAATCAAGGATCAGAGAACAAGCGGCAGCGAAAGGTGAGATGGGATGCCAGCTCCCTCTTCCCCTGGGAAGAGTTACCACTTCCATCCTTTCCCTCCTGTCACAGGCTGGGTGCAAACACCCATATTTCCAATGAAAAGCTAGAGAAAGAGGCTCCATCTTCGGGATCTCAAACACTGCAAAAGAGCACCAAACCTGCCGGGAGAGACCAGGGCTCCACGTTGGAAAGCGACCCAAGCCCTGTCCACATTGACCGGGTATGCTCTGCCCCTGCTCCGATTCCCCTCGCAACAGTTACAGCATTCAGAGGCACACGTGAGCCTTCAAGCAGAAAGTTTAATCATCCTCTCAAAATACCGTTCATGCTCATTATGACAGATCCAGGCCATACAGCTGGTTCTGGTACCAACTCCAAAACAGGTTGGCATCAGAGTAGCATCCAAACTTATCATCCGGAGAGAGTCTGTGCCTCCACTCCGTCTGCAGCTTGCCCCTAACAGGACAAGGGCTCAGGCCAGGAGCCCAAATTCACCCCTATGCCTCCCCACCGCTGCCCACCAGCTCATCACAGCCCAGACGCGCTGGGGTGCGGCACAGAGGATGCTTTGGTGCCGGACGCTTCGGCAGGCCCCGAGGCCACCAACGCTGCTCTCGGTGCAGCTGAGCTCTGCACAAGGGATCTTGCTCCCAGCTGCTCCTCACTTCTCCCCACCAGAGATTTCAGTCCAGCCTCACGCACGCTGGCAAAACTGCTTGTGTAACCACCCCCTAACCCGGATCCATCAAAGCGATCCACGCCGCCTTTAATGCTTCAAACAATCCGTCTTTGCTAAGCAAAGAGGGCTAGGGGCACGATTACCCGAGCAGTCCTGCCAGGGGAGCCGGTGAGATGGGGACGCCTGCCCTTGGCTTACCTGCAGCTGAAACTAAAACGGAGCCAGACCCTCAGACAGCAGTGCCAGCACGGGAGGCAATGACAAACCCCCCGAAAGGCCCAGAGGCTGAACGCAAATGCCATTGGGGTGGAAAAGGAAACAAAGAATTGGGCAGCAGGGAATACAAAGGAAAAAGGACTGAGATGGGGAACATGAAAATTAAGAGAAAGGGGTTGACCCAGGGATAAAGCATAGCAAGAACTAGCAGAGGCATCTGTGATCCTCCCTTTCATTATGGGTAAAAAAGGGGTAGTAGCAAGACAGCCCTGCTTTTGGCTGTCCTGACCTGCCTGCTTAGTTCACAATATCAGATGGTAAACGCAGCCCAAAGAGATACCACCACTGGTTAGAAACCACATGCCATTCAGAAGTCCTGGAATTAAGTTGACTTTGCAATCCTACAGCAAGCAGAGGAGGAAAATAAGTAAAAACCCAGTGGGTTAAAACACAGGATCTCCCTCAGTGCAGGAAACAGCTTGCATTTAGCTGTGCTGCACAGCTCAAAGACTAAAGCTTAAGCCGTGACATTAAGGTTCATACGGCTGAGAAGATATTGACATTTGGGCAGACATCAGCAATTCTTTCAAGTGAGTTATGGATGCTGAGGGCTGGAAAGTCAGAAGTATTTCTGCTGTGTAAAACGTGACATGCCAAAATGTTTATTCTGTTGTAAATGATGCTCCACACGGCTCTTAAATAACAGGCTTCTTGCAACAGAAGCAAAGACACCTGACCCCATAAACATGCACACACCCCGAGATCTTGTCCAATTACACTGATGCTCCCAGCTTCTTCCACTCATCCCAATCCGTGGCCCTTCACAGGACATTTTGGACTCACAGAACATCCACAAGTCCTAATCCTAGGCAGCTCAAGGGAGGAAAGCAATAGGAAAATATCTACTTTAACCATTGTAACAGTCACGAGCACAGACTGGGTAACAAGTGAATTTTACTAGCACTGACAACAAAATCAGAGGCGATGCATGACCAACTCTATATTTCCTGTTAAACGATCAGTCCATGTCCTCAACAATTATTTTATCCCAATAACCTCCCCAAAAGGCACGCAGAGGAAGCGGGACGGGAGGAGGAGCAGACCAAGATGGAGCTGCCCACCGCCGAGCTCTGCACGGGAACACGGCCAATTCCCACGGCACAGTGAGATCACTGGCTTCAGCGACTTTGCTTTAATGACCTGGGTGAGCTGGGACCCTGGAGGCCAGAGCTGCCCAACAGAGGTTGCTTTTAACCTTACTGAAAATAACAAGCTTATTAGCTGCTGGCCAAATACAAAATGTTACTTTCATCCTAATTTTCAAGCTTTGGCACAAATTTTTTCAGAAAATGCTCCAGAAAGCCTTTGCCTTCTGCACAGATGGATACAGCCAAGATCTGGGAAAAAATCCACCAGAACTGATGAAAGTTGATTTTACTGCTTATAAAATTATACTTATGACTTCACTGAACATAAAATGTTACAACTAAAATTTGGAAAATGAAAGCAGAAGATGGCTTAAAAAAAAACACACACACACACACACTATAGCCAGTACTTCTGCTGCATCAACAGCATGTTAAAGTCATTCCCCTATTCAGAAATCAATATTTGGGTTAAATGTTTATCTTGTTAAATTCTTTTTTAAAATAAATTATCACCACTTTGAAGCTAGAAAACACAAACAGTTGAAAGAACAGGGAGCCAGTGTATCTTGTTTAGGGCTAAAGCATGCCCAGCTGCATTAGGAATGCAGAGAAGCAGGAGAGAGAAACTCAGCCCCTGCCTTTGGGTCTATGGGATGCCAGAGGTCCAAGAAACCCTGTCTTCCCTCCCTGCTAAAATTCCCAGTGCCACAAAAGGCAAAAGATAAAGGCGCAGCTCCTGTTCCAGGAGCTCAGGCTGGGTGTGCAAGGGCAGCACAGCGCACTCATTGCGAGGATGCGGTTGCCAATACCTCCCACTGCACATGAAGCTCAGCATCACAGAGACAGCAAGGCTCTACACCACCCCAAAATGGGCCAGGGGCACAAGGCATGATGAACCTTCATTTATTAATAACTTTCTTTGCTCCCTAGAGAAATGACATTAAAAAAATCCATTTTAATTTCCCTTGAAGTTACTTGGGAAACTATCATCCTGACATAACCTTGGACATTCTTCAGTGCCTTTTTTTTTTTTTTTTTTTTTATAAATAGCCCAGAATTCACCCTGAAAGGAGCAGTAAACAAATTGTCTGTAAATGGAGATGTACTCAGTCACCAGTTGTATGCAAGCGGGATTAGATCATTGTCGTCATTTTTAAAGCGTCATGGGCGTACGCACAGCACTGCACAAATGGAGCTGCACCAGACAAATAACAGGTCGCCCATCCAAAAGGGCTTACATTAATTATGTTAATCCAGTATAGGCAGAGGAGTGTGATTAAACAGTCTCAGCTGCCTGGGATTTGGCTGTTATCCAGCGACAGTCCAGTGCAACTCGCATTTAAAGTGCGTGTTTAAGGGGGATACCCTAACCACTCAACTTCAACCAAAGCCAGGGGCCCCAGAGAGAAGACGCCCCTCAGCACAGAAGCAGTCCCTGGACAGCAGCATCTCCAGAGGCGCCTGTCTCTCTCCTGACTGCCATGAATCCAAGGATACCCACCTGGGGACTTAAAGTTAGGTAGTAACTGCAATTAAATGCCCAGAAGTCTCTTTAAGGAAGACACAAGAACCACAAGCTCAGTCCTAAATTACAACACCAACCTGTTTTCTATATGCCTGTACAAGGCAGAACGTATCTCTGAAGAGGCGAGCAAGACTCAGCCACACTGATCCTCACTCCAAACATTCAGGGTTAGATTTGGGCTCCCTCTCCAGCAACCTCTCTATAGAAAGGGGCTCGTCCTCTGGATGCACAGAGGAGCCTATTACCTGACTATGATTTAAGGGTCACCTCCAAACCTCCCATTTCTTCACCTGTAACAGCTGTGAGTGCAACCAGCTAAAAAAGGATACAGATCCACAAGTAGCAGCAGAGGCTAGTGCAGCTCAGATACTTGACAGCATCAAGGGGCTCAAATGCCTGTCTAGTTCCTGTTGCTGACATGGTTCTGCTCTGATCTTTAAAGAAATCTCTTCTCTACCAAATCACATGTCCCAGACCAGCAGAAAAGGAGAAGATCCTTCAGGTTACTGAAGCCATTTTGTGCTATATACGCAGGCTGGGATTAATAAGCCTCTAATTTGAGTTGCAGTCAAGCAGCCTCAATGGCTCAGTATTGTCCCCCTCCTTCCCACCACCCCACAGTGATGAGAACCAGGGCAGAAGAGTACAAAGAACAGAAGATGCAGGCCCTGCAAAACCAGACCCTCAACCACTTTGTCCAGTTCCCCACCTTACAGCTGTAAGGCCAGAGTCACAGCACCGCTGTGTGTCGAGCATGCTTGTAGTCCCTGAAAGGCAGAGGGTGACATGGAGTGACACAGAAGGCTGTAGGCTTGACTCTGCTCCTTCCATTTCAGCACAGCAATAGGTTATCTCAGCTTTGACCCAGCTGGCAGCAGATCCTCACCTCTGCAGCAATGACCCCGCTGATTTACTAAACACCTGTTGTAATAAGAGCTCAGCTCATTTATTTGCTCTCTCTCTGCTGGCTGTCTGTCTCCCATCCAAAGGCACCTCCCTGGGAAAGGGAGCAACAACCCTGAGTCACTGCTAGCAGGGACTGGGAACTCTGTCCACCCAGAGAGCAACTTTCACAGGCTCTCTTGGTCATATGCTTCATCTTTGGCAAGCAAACAGTTATGCGCTATCTAATACAGCTTCAGAGAGGAGCTGGCAGGAGAAGCAGTGAATCATCTGAACTTTAACTGGTGACAATGGTAGTAGGGGCTCTACTATGCAGCAGCTGGGTAAGGCACTGGGGGTTGCAATGAACAGACCTGGAGGCACATCTCCTGAGACATGAAACAGGAAAGGTCCACTCAGAACTTCAAATCCCATCCCTGTACTGACAGGCAACAACAAAGCAAGACCTTAAATCTAGAGGGATCCATTAAAACAAATTCCATTCCTCCCCACTCCCTGTCACATCTTTCTCGGATAACGAAAGTCTCCAGTATACTGTGGAGAAACCAGTAAGTTGGAAACACTCTTATAACCAAGGATGAGACCCCAACCCTTCTTTTTAACCTTCAGAAAGGCAGGTCTGAGAAATGCTCCACTGCTAAGTCTCCTGGCCAGAAAACTGAGGTGGTATACATCTACTTCCATGCAGAAGACAGTAGAAACACGACTAGAGGCTGTGTCTAAATTCTCAGTCTCACTTGGCAACTGAAATGCTATGTGGGACAACTCATTTCTGTCTCAGCACAGGAGATGGGACAGAAATCTGGCAGACAAAGCAAAGAAACACTCCTTGTTCAGGAGAGGCAGGAATCAGAATCAGAGCTTGGGAAGTACCTGGATAACGCAAAGTGCAGATCATTTCTACAGAAATATGGTTTGCAATCTGCCATTTCACAGTAAGGTAGAAGCATTTGTACAAGCAGGCAAGGATGTGAAAGCACAGCCATCTCTAATACCTACTTTGTGGTGGACAATCTCAATGCAGCTTGCTAAAAACACCAACAAACATGTGTTTTTGCTGTACCTGTCATTCCCAGAACCTCAACTCAAACAGGGGTGTTTTTTAATGAGCTCCTGACAGTTAATTTATTCAAGGTTTGCATTTCATTACAAAAGCCTGACATCCCCAGAATCAAAAGCAGGAATGATTTCCTTGGATCAGCAAAACAGGGCAAATAGTTTTTATTTTTCACTCTCACCCCGGAAAAGGGAGGCGTAATTCGCCCTCGCACAAAGGCACAAGTACTCTCAGCCATGTGGTTGGGAAGGAGTTCTGCTCCGTAGCTGTATACCATCATCCAATTCACAGTTGGAAGTTTTCCAGTTTATACAACAGCCATATGGGGCATTAAAAAAAAAAACAAACAAAAAAACACCACACAGAAAACCAAAAACAGCATTTCCTTCCTCTGGTACTTTCAACCTCAAAAAAAAAAAAACAACAGCCAAAGAGTAAAACAGTAGTCAGTAGTAGTCCTGAAATTAAAGAAACTGTTTTTCTTAGAAGCTTCTACTCAGTGCAGCATTGTCAGCACCTGTGCTTAGTGCACTATGGGCAGAAGACAAGTACCAATGGGCTGGAGGCAGTAATTAGCATCCTCAATAAATATTGGGATCTCTTTAGAGGAACTAGGATCCTAGCATGTTCCCCACCTCTCTTGACACCACCTCCACTCCCCTACCCACTATCAAAACACGCCGTCTGTGCACAAAACAAGCTTGCCTTGCAAAAAAACTGAGGCCACGTGCATCCCGTGGTCTAGGAGGCGGCACACAGAGACACCTCTGAGAATCGTCTGCTGATTCTGTGATCCAGAAAGGCAACATTTAGCTCAGATTCTACTTAGACACCTACTTCCTAGTTATTGATTGAAATAAGGAGCCTGAATTTCAATAGAAGTTAAAGACAAATTAAGTGTGAGGACCCAGGTTTCTGCAGACTTAGAGGAAACGGCCTACATCCGTTTCTCCTGGATCTCTGTTCAGCTCCAGTGTAACTTTGGTTGCTTTCCACCCTGCCAGGCTAATCACACGCTGCTCCTCACCTCTGCGCTTCACTTTCCCATTTCATTTTGCCTTTGCCAAAATCCTTTTATTCTTGCTTTTGCTGAACTCGTGCAGATTTCCCAAATCCTCACCTGTCCCATCTTCAGTCACCTGCAACAGCTCCCCAGTGCCCCATAGATTCAATCTCAAATTGCCTTCCTGGATTTCAGCGAGCGTCATGGGCTCTCTCTAGCATATCTTTATCTAGCACTATACCTTCTCGCTCCCCTCCTACTCACTCTGCTCCTCTGGCTCAGCTCCGGAATCTACTGCCCCTCCAGGACTAATAAAGCCCAAACTTGCTGATTTTAAGGCACAGAAGAAGTCTCATCTGTTTACTCAGACTTTGGAATACCACAAGACAGCGAAACTAATTTATTCGGAAAGCTTTGTTTGAGCTGCTATGGTCTGCACGCTGCTGGAGATTTTGGGGTGTGCTGAGTGTGAGACATGAGCTCAGAGAGCTACACACAGGAGTATTTTATCAACACTGCACTGCAGCTCCATTTTCACTTCTGTTTACCTGAAATTTTCACTTCGGAGCTTTTATGCATAAGCAAAACCCATTTAAGACCACATTTGTCATGTAATGAGACAGCTTGCCCTAGTATTTGCTTGCTGCCCAAGCCTATGCCATATCTCCCCTTCCCTTGGGGCACTTTCTTACCATTCTGAGGAGTGACCAGCATGCTCCTAACAGCAGCAGGATCTAGCAGCCCGAAGGCAAGGCCAGGCTGACGGCAAGACAACCACCTCCAGCAGCAGCAAGATCTCTGACTGACAGATGCCACTTCCAAAACACCTTTGCTCTAGGAGCGCTTGCAGTTTCATGTCCTCAGCATCACCCCTGTTGCCTGGAAGCTACAATCCTGAGCAACCAGGCAATCAAAGTTGGCATCAACGTGGAAAACAACACACTCAGGGAGAAAAATTCATAGCCTAACTAGGAGATGCAAAAAAACCACAAGGAACCGTGCAATTCATTGCCACTTCTGTTGTGTAGGCTATAAGCATAAATGAGTTTCAAATGCAACTGGACCTGGGGCTCTAGGTGCTGCAGGGGGCACATTCCCTGTGCCGGGGGCTCCCAGGAGCTGGGTATGGAGCTGTGCAAGGTATGATGTCCTCAGCCCGTTTCTTGAACCTCACTTACTGCTATGCACAGAGTTGATCTTAGCTTAATCACCCAACCCTTGGAGATGAAATAAAAATAGTTTGCAGAGGTGGAGCAGGGTGGTGCTAGCAGATAAGAAAGACACACACATTAACCACTCTGGCAGAGGGAAGAGCTGTCGGCACCCACGTAGGCTACACTGCTTAGCAGGAATGCAGTGAAATTATTACGGTCTCACAGCAAGAGCAGGGCACCGCGAGTCAGAATTCCTGGGTCTATTTTGATCCTCCCACTTAACTTGCTTTATAACCCTGGAGACCTTGCTGAAGGAAGAGTATTTGTCTAACCCATGCTCAGCTTTGGTTTTGCTACTTCTTATAAGTCAAGTACCTCCAGGATGCTAAGCACCTACTGAGACACCGTATCAAGTTACAAGAGAGACGTGGTTTTCATTTGATATGTAATTCTCATGAGCACAGGAGGGTAAGCAGAGTTTGGAAAGACAAGAAGTATGCTTTACTAAATCAGATGACAGCTGGGAAAGAAAAAAGTAAACTTGTAAATATGAGTAGTCATACTGGTCAGAACAAGATCCACCAAGCATGAAAGCTTGTGCAAAGTTTTCCAGCTACCTCAGCTGATCAAATAAGAGGCACTAGCCCTCCCTACAAGCCTTTCACCTGCTGGCACCTGTGGGAACCTCTTCTCAACTCTAGCAGAACTCCCACAAATGTTTTAGTCTAGTTGGCCACAACACTGCCCCTTAGTTTAGTTAGCTGCAATGCTGCCCCTTAGTCACTCTACAAAGCAGCATGTTTGTCCACCACAACAAATACAAGAGCATTCTGCTTTTACTGAGGATAAAAAAAGATCACATTGCCATAAACAATGCAATAAAACATCTTTACACTTACATCACAAGGGTGTGAGCTTTTGCATCAAAACAATGCAGGAGGGAGGAATTATTTTTCTTCCCCTTATTTTCACATCTTCTTGTAACAGAGGGGAAACGCATCTAAACAAAATCATTGAGCTCCAAATGAACAGAAAGCCAACAGGCAACCATAGATGAGGGCAACAAAGCATTAATCAATGCTCAAAACTCTTCTTGGTAGCATCGGACTGGGAGTTCACTTCCCACATGCCACCTCCCCTTTCAGTTCCCACAATGCACACTTTATAACTCTGCAGATAGAAAGATTTCCCTAGCAAGTATTATTCTTTTGATGATTGGCCTGATTGAATTAGGATGTCCATATGTTTTTAGCTGATGGCTAACAAGATACAGGTGGTCTTTCATCATGAGGGTAATTGGTCTCTGCAGCAATGACTATTGCAGCAAAGTTGTCCCAGTTGCTTTTTTTTCCCCCCAGTGTTATTTCTTTTCAACTCTAATAAGCAACATTGCTGTCTCGTACAAACGGTTACAGCAGGAATGGTTTGTCCAACACTGAGGATAGGAATGTAAAGCAAACTGCATGAAAAAGTGAGATTAGCAGAGGGAGATAAGCCAGGAAAGAACTGGTGTACATCTTGCCTTTCTATTTATCTAAACTCTTGAATTCCCCCTGTTGTTCTGATCTACTGCCTTTAGCCAGATCTTTCGCCTTGGAATGGGGTCAGTCTGGTTTAGCTGCAGTGAAGTGCTCCGAGATACTTAAGGCAAAGAGCAACATGACCTGTTGCTAACACCCATTCGAGAGACTATTGAAATCCTCACGCTTTAATTGGTTAATAAAGGATCAAATTTGCATAGCCTCCTCCAGACAAAATCCCCATTATTTAAATCAAAAGGGGACTTAGTGAGAACAGGCCTTCTCTATGGAAAAGCCAAAAACCTCATTAATGGCATGGTTAACGGACTGGCTGTATCTTGGCAAAGGGAAGCTGGCAACAGAAATTTCCAAGTGCTTTTAAAATAGTAACATTGAAGGCAGAAATTTAGGAGCCAGATCCCAAACTTTGAGAGGGCAAGGCCAAAATTCAAAGCCAAGAGAAAAGCTTCTAGCTGAATAACCCCAGACCACCCAAGCACAAGTATTTGCAACCCCCGGGCCCTTCCTTGAGCCGCTTCGGTACACCGAGCCTCCTTCTCCCAGTGCCCATAACACCCGCACTGCTGGCCTTCAGCATTCCCCGACCCAACTCTGAAATCTGCCTGCTCCCAGGTCCGCACAGGCTGCAGTTTGGAGGGGAACTACCAGCAGTGCAAAAAGCAACATCTCATCCCTTCCCTGAGTCCATAGCTCCGCTGGTTCCCTCCACACTGCCCACATGAAAAAACGTAAGGAGGTCAAAGCCTCGAGAACTTAGTGCCAGGGTGAATCAAATCCTTCACCTGAAAGGGGAACATAGCCTTCGCCTCTCCCTGGCACAGTTTTCAGCCAGAGCTTCTGGAAAGCACCTAAAGGCTAATTTCACCTTTCTCAAACTCAGCTTAAGTTCCTTACAGAGCATTTTCTTTGTGACAGCAGATCCAGCTGGGAAGATGCGGATCTGACAGCTAATAAGTGACAGGTTAGTCAGCAGGGAAACGCCTTGGCATGACTGTACAGGCTGGTTTCCTGCCAATAGTATGGACAGGGCTCAGAAATAACCTACCAAAGGTCCGCCTGGTTAAGTCTCAGCACTGACAAATCTACCAGGTGGGAGGTTTTAGTTTGTCACAGAGCCTCGCCTAGGAGCCCACGCACCACACCAGTGAAGGGCTCCCATTCACCAGGCTCTACTCATCAGCACGTAACAAGGCGCTGCAGAACAATTTGTGTCTTTTGCAAGATGCCCACCACTTGCGGCCTTGTTTCCAAGCACAGTTGCTCCTCAGTCAGTAACAGAGCTATGCCAGGTTGGCTACCCACTTTCTCCTCCAGGCCCAACCACACACTTGTAGTCATGGGGCTGCTCTGATGTCTCCATAGTAGCTCTGCTCCTTGGCTTCACAAAACACCATTGGGCCATGTCACACCTGACTCATGTCATGGCTGTTCCCTTGGTGTTAACACTATCAATTTAAGAAGTTACTCAGGTTCACATGCTGAGCCTGTCACATTAGTCAGTGATCTTTTGTACATCTCACACCTGTTACACAGCCTTGAGAAAGTCTCATCTAGCATTTGATCTGCCACCACTCCTCAATCCCCCTCACGGCAGCCTGTGAGGACAGCTCCTTCTGTCCTCCCTTCCCGCAGGGAGCCCTAAGGGAGCTCTGACCACTACATCAGGGAGCAACCTACACAGAGCCACCAACGCACATCAAGGCAGTTGTGACAAAACTGCAACCTAACAGCAGCTTTGGCAGGTAAGGGCTGTCAGGCCCCATGAGTCGATAGACCATTGCTCAACGTTTATGTCCAGGGCATTACTTCACAAAAACAAACGCTTGCAGGAGGTTACTCAGATACATAGCATCTGGCATACAAAGGACATAAAGGCAGAGCAGGCCAGGCACCTGGAGCTCTAGGAAGCCCACAGCCACCCTGGCCCTCCGAATGGCAGAAAATGGGTTCAGCACATCACCCGACTACAGAAAAGGCAGGTCTGATTCTCTTTAGGAGATCAGCAGATCCAGAAATTCATCCCAGAGGGCACTGCCTACAAATATCACAGAAATGGCACACCGGCTCTTGGAACACGTGACAAAAGCCTGCAAGGAAGTGACGAGGAAGGCAGGTCATGTGCCCACAGCAGAGAGCTCACAACCAAACGCAGCGTCTGTGACCAAGCTGTGCACGTTCTTACACTGCCATATGAAGCACCTTATCCTCATATTACCATTACTCAGATAGCTAAGTAATAGGAAGCCACGGGCAGGGAGGTTTGCAGTCCAGCAGCCTAGCTTTTGCTGTGGGTCACAGCGGGTCAGCCAGGCAGTGCACAGCAGCAGCAACAGGGGTCCGAAAAGGCTGCTGGGGTCCCCTAACACCACATCTCTGTGCTGAGGCACCCTTTGCTAAGCCCTGCGGCACTAGGCAGTATGCGTGCTTGTGTAAGGACACGTAATAAGGCAGCATTATTTGCTATCTGCAATCATTGAGGCAGCGATTATTTTTTAAGCCTATTTCCAAGGCTGCCCAGCAGAACAAGCAGACCAGCCTCTCCGACCCCCAAGACAGCAAAGCAGAGGATGACATTCAAGTTGTCTGGCCGATGCTTGCGCTGTTAAGCGGGTACAATACAGCCTTCAGTTCTTGACATGATCAACTCAGCACCTTCCAATCTACTTAATTAGTTTCAGGACCCTTAGGACTAAGGGGTGTGTGATATATACTGGCCTTCGCACACTCGCCATTTGAATGACGAGCAGCTCTCTGCCAGGGCGCTGCTCTAAAGAAGCTGCCATGAAGAACGATGCATACATAAGGGTCTCCCAGCTTATGACCATTTTAAATACACTACAAAAAGACATACATTCAACAAATGATTTTTTTTTTTTGAAAGAGTCATCAAATCCCTGGTAAGTCAAAAATCAGCTGCAAAGTACACAAAGAACACGGAGCAACATGGAAACAGATCCTACCCTCAATATGCTCTCATGCAAACAGTCATTTGTGTTGGACACAAGCTTTATTTACTCAGCTCATAACAAAAAAAGCTATTAGCAGAAGGTTAAGGTAACTGGAGCAACTGCTGTAAAATAATGGAGCCCACAGCAGTTATGACTTTGTGCATATATACATTTAATTGAATACACACACCCCCATTCAGCTGCCTCCTTTCACAATTCAGCCTGCCTGCAGTGGGAAAGGTTACTTCTATTAACTGATTATTTTTACTGCTCTAAAACACCCTATACACTTGTTTATGTTTCCATTTAATTTTCCAGGATATTACTACTGTAAAAGGGGACATGTGTAACCAAGCCAGCCCTGCTGACACACAGTAAATGAGAACATGAATCTCTCCCCCAAGAGGGATGATTTATTATAAAAAGGCTGCAGGTTATCAATGGATCAGTGGGTTAGGCCAGCATAGTTAATACTGGGATAGCCACATGAAGCCGTGCAATTTAATCCAATCTGTTAGTCCACAGGGAAAACACAAATGAGAAGCAAATCTGACACAGACACCTTTCAGCAATGAACAGGCATTGCTGCACTCACGTTGGCAACGGCACTCCTTTTAGTTTCGTGTTAATACCGTGTCTTTCTCAGGCCCTTGGAGATTTTGTGGCACAAAGGAAAGGCTCTCCGAATCACCCGGAGGATGCATTTAACCGAGCAAAATGATTAAAGTGTGGTCAAGTCTTTAGGCTAAAAATACTACATACTTGTAAAACTGCATACACCAGTAAGGAGAAAAGTATTTCTCTGGAGTGCGAGTTCACGCTCAGCATGTGCACGCATCTGCGCGGACTGGGGATAAATCTGCCGAGCAGCTCCCGGGTACTCAGTGGGCACAGGGGAAATGCAACAGGTAAGTGACTTTTCTAAATGATCCTGAAGATCCACTGTGAAAGACGTAACAGAAATAGGCTTTAAAGGGGAAAGAGTTAAAGAAAGCACAAGGCTGGCTGGACCTGAAGCAGATGAGCTCAGGGAAGCAGCATCCAGTGAGAAGGGCTGCAGCAAAGCAGGTCCTGCGGTGACGTTTGCCAAACGGGCACATGGGCGTAGCAGGAGCAGCACTGCCAGGTTGGAAAGGCTGCGAGGAGTCGAAGGGATAAGCAGCCGGGACAGACAGACCTCTCGAGAGCTTCTCCAAGACCTTCCAATCAACACAGGAGCAATAAACTTTGGCAGAGGGCCTCAAAAGGCCAGTGATGTGACCGATATGCTGCAAGTAAAAAAATGTTTCCATTCACTACAGTTTAGAAACATCGGTTCAAACATATGTCAGGAAACTCTAGAGAAATTCAGGAAGGGCAAGACTGAGCAAAATGCACTCGTCTTTCCTGCAAGAGACTTTTCAGCAGCAGAGACAACACAAATTAGCAGGCAACTACTGCAAAACTAAGTGAACTTCCTTGCAGGGAAGTAAAAATAAAATCACAGAATATCTTCTACAGCATTGGGAAGGGACAGAAATGCCACATTTCACCATGGTTTTTGTGAGTATTCAGGGAGTACTCACCATCTTTACATAGCCTGATATCTGAAGCATGGTTGGCACTATGTAAAGAACAAGAAAACAGATTTCCAGCATAAAAGCCAAGCATCTCAGCAAAAAGCCTGCTCTTTCAGCTCCAAAATAAGGACCCTATTTCTCAGAATTACATGGTGTGTCCCCCAGGAAATAGAATTTTGCAAATTTGGAAATGATGGGACACACCTGTTATTCTGAAAGGTGCTCTGACTGCTGTTCTACAGTCCTTCAAGTTAGAAAAAAGGGAATTTACCCTGTAGATGCTTGGGGTGTTTCACTCTGACTTTTTGGCTTTCTCCTTAATGTCACAGAATGTGTTTTCACTTTTGTTTTCTGTAAATCAGAAGCCCTATTCCCTAAAGTGGTTTTTTTAGCATTTATTGATGAACCCTAATACACATTAATATCAGATAAATAAGATGAATGGTTTCAAGGTTCACAGCAATTGCTTAGCTTGCCAACATGAGCTTCATAGTAGAAATCAGAGTGTTATTTCATTGTATTGCCACACACAAAACGTTGACTGAAACTGAGTCTTTCGGATTCTTATGCTGGTAACTCGCTATTAACGCACTGCTATAGATACTAACTCTGATTTAATTCTTGTCAGTAGAGAAAATGCTTCTGCTTCTCCCAGACACAGAGATTGCTGTCATTTTGACTGACGTAAGCTACCATAAGTGATTTTTCAAATGGACAAATTCATCCCCAGAGACAGCAAGATTCCAGCTAGAGCATATTTGTCTTCCTCTGCAGCAAATCTTGCGTTGGGGCTTAAAGCAAGCAAGAGCTCACCAGAAGTGAGCTTGAGCATTTTTCTGGAACTGTCATTGCAAAAAAGTTTCTAGAAACAGAAGCAATGAGTCCTGAACTCACAGGGTACGCATCCACGAAGTTAGGGAGACACTTTGAGACAATTTCAGCAACTTAAGAGAAACTCTAACCCATTAAAGACCAATGCAGCATCCTTCCAAATGAGCAGAGCACAACACGGTCTGGCTGCACCCCCTCCAACATCAATATCAATTTCCTGCATCAATAGGAGACAGAACAATAGCAACTTCCTCTATCTAATACAGCCCTTAATCATCCCAGACCATATTCTCGCTCCCAGAGGCTATTTATTCTGCTCTATAGGTAACCACATCCTAGACAAGGCGCAACAACTTTTAGCAGTAAATGTTATATGCTACAGGAAGTCCAGGAGGTGCATTATTACATTAATATACCACATTACTGCACTGGCTATAACTGAGCACACAAACCACTGCCGAGCATGATGTGGGCACTCCAGTGACCAGAAAACACTCGCTAGCTCTTGTTCATCTGAGAGGCAGCAAATCCATATAACCACTGTCAGAGTCGGATTTTTTTTTCCACCCCCCCCCATCAGCTCCGCAGTGCCTCTGATCCCCCTAACGACAAAGTCCCCATTGACTTCAATAGAAGTCGGCAAGACCCATCAGAAAATAAACTAAAGAAAAGAGGAAAATGTCAAGTGAGTCACTAGCAGCTAAAGAAAGGAACTGTGTAGTAAGTAGTCCTCAACATGCTTTTCCTCCTCTAAAATAAACGATGCCACAAATTGAGGGACTCCTTTGACATTACTGATGCCACAGCAATAACAAGCCCTGCACAATCTGCAGGAGGAAGGAATTCCCCCACTCAAAATGATGAATATCAATAAAGACACAGGTAAAATTAGCCTACTTGTTCTGAAACCTTTTAATAGGAATTCAGCTCTTCAGTATATCTGGCAGCGGATACAAATTGAGAGATAAGCAAGCAAGCAAATAAACCAGCACCAAAAGAGAAGATCTTCCCAGCTTCAAAGAGCTAAGAAAACTGCTGTATTCCTTCCGGCTTTGGCCGCTATTGCCAACATTATGACCTGTGTGTTGAACAGGCTCTTGGATGCTGAAGTGGAAGGAGAATACATTTCCCATCATCAGTGAGAGCAGACATGGCCCCACTATCTCTCTAACCCTGTTACGGCACAAACGTGTTTCCGTTCGAGCATCCTTCGGTGCATGCCTTTGTGCACGTATCTTTTTGATTTGATTTGCCCTCAGTTACCACAACACAGCCCTTTTCCTAGGGCTGGTTACTACAGCAACAGAATCTGTTCGAGTTTGGTAGCAACATCTTGCAGACATCTAAAACAATAAAAAAACCACCACACTAATGTATCTGCTATTAGCTCAAGAAACATGAAGCCACGTGTTGGCAGCCCATGCCAGAGAGACATCTTTTTATAATATTTCTCCCCGTTTCTCTAATCATAACACCCCATGAATTCCCACCTCCTTGGCACAGCACAGCAGCTGTCTGCTTTCACTACACTTTCACTCACTACACTTTTTAAAAATTTTTGTGGTATGCATATCTGCATTCTTCCGCATACATACATTTACACTTATACAAAGAGGGTTTTTTTAAAAAAAAGTCTTCCCATATTATGATTCCCCAGCAGAAAAGCTATATTAGATATTATATGAAGTTTCTCCACTCAACTCTTGTACAACTCAAAGGGAAGGAAATAAAAATCTTCAGTGTATAGAGTTATTTCTAACTCACTGCCTTGGGACACAAGAGCATTTTTATTGCAGGCAAACAATTACTAGTACTTAACTGTCAGGTAAGAGACGACTTCTTCCTTCCCCCCAGCTACAACAGAGCCCAGATGCAGCACCTGCGTACTTGAACTCAGCAATACACTGAAGGCAGCACCGACTGGTCAATCTGATCATTTTTAGTAGCAGCTAGACAGGATGGAAAGCTTGCCCAGACTACCACTGTTATTAATGAGCTTATATCCTGAGGGAACAACCTATGCCAAACTTGCTCCTAATTCAAAATGAAGGAATTTACCCCCAAACGCTTTATTTAGTTACCTTAGGAGCAGATGCTACTGAGTGAGCATGCTACTATGAGAAAGCAAACCGATACGAGTGTAGCACAGTGACAACATACACTCTACATTTATTTTCTCTGTGAAACGGAGGAGAATGAACTGGGTGAGCTGCTCAGCCAGCTTTCTGCTGAAAATTGCATTGATGACATCAACAAAAATAATCAGTTAAATACAAGTCTGAGCAAATAATTTTGAACAACATTTTAAACTGAGGAGTTTGACCTCCTCTCAAGTACATCTCTTCTCCAGTTTGTGAATACATTTCCACCAGCTTCTTTGCCATTTATATTCATTCACAAAATAGATTTTTCCCGTTCATTTTTTCATGTTAGCTTTTATTTTCACTAACCAAATTGATTGCAGCTTGATGTAAGAATTAATCATTTAGTGTCTGAAAACCTACTTGTGATAGATAGGCTGGGACAGGGCAGATATTAAGCTTCATTATTGCTATGGCTGATTGTCCGAGTGTGCACACAGACTTCTGCAACCCATAACTCATACCCAGAAATTCAAATTATGATTTTCACAGCCAAAGGCAGTAAACCAAACTCTCCCCAAATGCTCATTTTCTTACTCTGCCTGCAGAAAGGAAACCTATATAGTTAGAAGTAGATATAATCTGAAGAAAAATCATGAAGAAACCCTGAGCAAGCAGAAATAGTTTTTGGCAGTATATTCTCAGCTACAATCAAACTGCCAACTCTAAAGTAGTTATTTTAGCATACAAGGTAAATGCACCTAAGGAATAAAAAGAATCACTCTTCCTCATGCTCCTTGCATGCACCCTCCTCAATCCTGTTCTCAAAAAATGAAGTATTGCTTTAAGAGACACCTGTGGAATCGATTGAAAGTTACTCATTTTCTATACAGCTGTTTTATAATAAATAATCTTAAAATCACTGTTAAATCTGGCTCATCATTTACAGTTTTTGCAAAGTTGCCCCAATGAATTTGGTCTCATTATTCACTTTCAGGTTGTACAGTATCCTGTATTTTATACATTATTCTGCTCTATCCAGGGGATCCCTCACAAGTGCTTACAGAATGAAGTGTAGGTAAATAAGGATCCACAGACAAAGCTAAATGCTGAAATACTATGATTTTATGTTCATTACAAGAAGACATGGACAGTTTGCATGTGCAGAATAACCTTTTTAAGTAGAGGAGAAACACATCTAAGAACACCATAAGAGTCCATATAGTCAAAAGTCTTTCCAACAGGCCTGCATGCTATCCCAAGACACCACCATGCAGAAAGTTAGCGGGACTGTTCAGCTCCACTGGCTATGGCCACACCACAGCTGTGTTCGGTTATGCTTGGGAACTTGAGAAAAGTGTCTACGCACACAGCACTGATTTCACTGTCAACAGACAGTCCTAAGTCAAGCAAGGGATGAAGAGACAAGTGGACAGAGTTTTAGTTACTAGAAAAGAAAGTATTCTAACAAGTGCAGAAGGCACACATGAACGGCAGCACATGCTTCGCTGATTTATTGCATTGGAGCCATTTATCTAGTGACAAGTCCTGCAGAAAGAAGAATGAGCAGAGCCAGCAATTCCCCCCCCCCCCCAAAGAATGATTTTGCCCACAGCATCCTCTTTAAGCCTGTTGCAAAGGGGTCTCCAGCCATAACCTATGAAGACTTTACCCCAATTATAGAAGTTCCATATCTTAACTATCTCAAATAATTTTGCAGCATGATCACCAGAATCAGGAGTTCAACTTCAGGCTCACCATGTCTCAAAATAGACCTCACCAGCTTCTGCATCCCATTCCGTTACAGGGATCACATTATCTGGGGTCTGGCCACAACATGCTAGGTTGCAGCACCTACTCAATAATAGGAACTTGCTTGCTAAAAAAATATGAAAGCAATAATGACAAGATATGCACCTCCTCTTGGTCTCCTCATACAGCAATCACCACCCAGATGCTAGCAAAAGCTCCAGAAGGAGGCCACTGGGGTAGCTTGGATAGAAAAAATTGATATCTCAAGCTATTTGGAAATTCTGCAACTAAATCTCAGCTGTAAGTGACCAGTACCATCAGAATTTAAAGCAATTCGGGCAAATACAATAACAGGAGGCAGTAAGCGAGCATCTTTCTACCTGTCCACTAATCACTGTGGCTGTCAACCTTTGCCAGTGCTACAATAAAAGGAAAATATCGCTGTGCTTCCCTGCAAGCCGCAAGATGCATTGCTTGCGACTGTTAGGTATAGAGAGACCAATGTCAAGTTGCCTTCACAAGCACACAGAACAGGCCTTAAGGCATCACTTCTATTGACAAACAAATAAAACAAGAGCAAGGTGCCAGCAGGCAAGGAGACCTTCAGGAGCAGTCTGTGAGAAGTTCAGAGAGTCTTACCTATATACAGGGAGGAATCTTTCCGCCTCACGTGGTCGTCAATGTAGGAGACTCCTAGGGGCTGGACAGGGGTAGCACCAATGCCTAGGAGGACCTGTGCTCCAATGAGCAGCAAGTACATCATGTTGGTAGCAGTCCTATTCCTGCAGATAAGGTCCGGATCTGGTCCCTCATCACTGGTGGACCCGTTGGCAGCACACACATCCCTCCCTTCAGCCCCCCAGCGTATCTCCCCCGATTCGTACTCATACTGGTGGGTCAGAAATTCAGGCAGCGCAGAAAGGAGGGCACCCAAGGCCATGACTATCCCTCCACATCCTATCAAGCGTGGCCTGTGTCCTCGGGCTCCGAAGTAGCTCACGAAGAGGATGAGGGCCAGGTTCCCAATCTCGAAGCTGCTGGCAATGACTCCCACGTCAGCACTCTGAAGGTTGAATCGCCGCTCTAACGTGGTTAAAACACTCACCTGTAACAGAGAAATCCATAGACAATTACTTAAAAGGAATACAACCTGTATTCTCCATACAATCTGCTAAAGCGAAGGATTCCTCCCTTCCTTTCTACACAATCAGAGATGGAGGAGCCCAAGTTAAAACCTGCAACAGGAAGCAAGAGAATTTATTGGCTCAGGCAAGGGCTGCTTCAGAAATAAGTGCTACAGAACAGGGATAAAACTGGTAGGATCAAGATGTGAACAATCATCCTAAAATTTGAATGCCACAGTATCATCAAGACCCTCAAAATAAGACCCAGTGTACCATTTCTGAAAACTTCAGAATTTTAAATTAAAAGCACACATTTCTTTGACCTTCCATTGGACCCAGACACCTACATGCCAAGGACATCTAAACCACAGTACAGTATTTGATGACAAGGCATGATCTGCCCATTCAAATGCAGCCACATAAGAAGGTCCTAATAGCCAGTGACCCTTGATGGCCTACCACCTGTCTGAGCACACGCTAGTTTCCAAATTTCCTGAATCCATCGATATATTTTTGGATGCTTACAGAGACCTGGGACTCCATAGTTGGTTAGGCTCCGTTTGGGCTCCCTTTCAATCTGAATGCACAGTCTTCACATTGCAAGCACTTTCCTGCAGAACCGACACACAAACCACACCAAGAAATGCATCACACCAGGAACCCGATCTTTCTCTTTGAATTAACTGCAGTAACCAAGCAGCAGAAAACCTTGTGGTTATTTGGCTCGCACATCAGCACCAGGCCATGAAGTCAGTTTGAGACAGTGATGCCCAGATAGGCAATTTGGCCAGCGTAGAAGGCTTCTATTAAAGTATATAAATAAAAAGCTGATCAAATGGCTTTAACAGTTTGTAGATTGCTTAATACCCGGGATCTTCACTTCCACAATAATTTTGAGAAGACAGGCCAAGATTCACATCGAAGATTTAAAACTACAGTGAAGAACGAAAGAAACAAATTGGGGTTATTTAACATGAAGATGAGAAAGAGGGATACAAAGTTTTCAAATATTTAAAAGACCACTGCAAAGAGGAATGACCTTTTCTGTGTGTCCAAAACAGGCAGGACAAGGAGTGACAAGCTTAAATTGCAGCAAAGATGCTTCAGGTTAAATACAAGGTATGTTTGCAGGGGGAAACCAGCCTAATAGCAAGGATTGTGAAGCACTGAAACATGCTGCCTGGAGATGCTGCAGAGTCTGTCGCTGGAGGTCTAAGAAAGCACAGACAAGCATCTGTCAGCAATGACACAGGTATGACTGATCTTGCCACAGGGCAGGAAAATGGACCAGATGATCTCTTGAGATCTTTTCCAGCCTTGATTTTATGGTGCAATGAAACACATACATGAGTTTTATGCAACAGTCAAAACACTGATCAGAGCAGGAAGATGAAGCATTAGGTACCTCGGTTGCTGTCATTCCTACTCAAGGGAGAAAACTCAGTGTATTTTCACGTCTATAGCAGTGCCCCCTTTAAAAATATATATGTATATATCATCTTGAACATGCCACAAAAATGCCAAAAACTTTTACCTTGGGTAAATGAGTGTCTTGTTTTTTCAGATTGCAAAAGATGAAGATATTTAAGGTTGTCCTAAAACAAGCACATTCCTCTATTCAGAAAAAAAGGTGATAAAGACCTCATAAGAGAGGGCAGCCCCTGGAGAGAATAAAAATAGCCTCCCACAGGAGGCACCAAAAATCTTTGCTGATATACCTCACAAGGCAGGAGCCAGCCTGACCGACTTTAAAGTATTCTGACAGCAGCTCTTCTCCGGGGGCAGTTAGCCTCTCCCAGGGACGCCAGGGCACTGTCTGGACAGAGACAGCCCTATTGGCAACGCAACGGCAAATGGAAACAATCTACTTCTGCTTCGCACAAGCAAAAAAACCCCAAATCTGAAGCTCACAAGTCAGATCGACAAAACTGGACTGTTTTCATCATTTTTGAAAGTTCAGCCTTCGTCCCATACAGATAGTTGTGTCCTTTTATGTTACTGCTGTCCTCCTCCCCCACGAAAGAGCCAAGAACTGAGCAAGGCAGCGAACCATACAGTGACAAGGGAAAACTCTGACTGAAGACAAAGCCATAGCAATAGTTATTCCCCACGCCAAAACCGCAGCGCTGGCCAGCACGACGTGCACAGCAGAGGAGAGGAGGCTGCTGCTCTCTGAAGCACCCGGTGCCGGCGCCTGTCTGGACGTAACAGCACTGCGATTCACGGGGGAAACTCTGCCCTTTTGCATGATGGCACACCACGTCCCTGCTCTGGCAAACTCGGCCGCGCTGCTCAACGCTCAGCAATATCAGCGCTCACGTGCGCATCTAACGGAGATGACACTGGCCCCAACCCTCCGTGGGAGCCGGGGAGGCAGAGCTGAGCAGGTGCAGAGAGACACGGCTTTAAAACATTTCATTAGTATTTTCAAAGCAAGGCACACGAAGGTGGAGGGACATGCCCGAGGGACGTGCCCAAGGTCCATTGCCCAAAGCTACAGCCCAGCACTCCTGACATTGCGCTAAGCACGTCACAGCCACCGCTACCTCCTCCACCAGGCACTCAACCAACAGAGCAGGGTTTATCAGCTACAGGATCGGCTCTGTTGCAACCACCCCTCACTTGTCACCTCCGCAGAGGAAGAACAGGCGCACACGGGCTGCGCCAGGCACCGCAGCTGACCTGGCAATCGGCACGCTGCTCCAGCTACTGGACAAGGTCTGACATGCCTGCTGCACAAGTGCATCTCAAGCAGCTCCTCAGTTCAGTAGGGGAGATGGACCAAGGAAGGAAGAAACAACCTGAACAAGCCACAAGTGCATTTCCAGGCCCTGAAGGATCAGACACTATCAGTGCCCTCAACCCCACACCAAGAGCTGTAGGCAGAGCAGGGCAGACACAGGTCTGATCTAGCAAGGGGGTCTGCACAGACACATAGCTAGGACCCCAGCATTCAGCACACAGCATACACCAACCAGCTCTAAGAGGTACAAATCCAGGCCTCTCCTATAGCTATAAGAAGCCCCCTTCTTGCATTGCACTTTAGGCATAACTTCTAGCTACTAAAACGGAAATAGGCAAACTATAATGCACCAGCCATCAAAATAACAAGGAAAACAAGTCTCAGTGCTGACAGCTCTGGGCTCACTCCTCTTGCAGTGGAAAGGTGGCTGGAGTTACACTACTGATTTCAAAGGTGGAGGAAAAGCAGGAGCAGACCCCTTTGGACTTCCCTTGGGAAGCAAGTGATTCCCATCTCACTCCACTGCTCTGCTAATAGGCTGGAGAAGCTCCTGCTGCTGCTTTGATCCCTACTCACACCAAGGAGAACATCCTCAGTTCCTAAGATGCAAGGAATATTAGAATTATCAGCAAGTTCCTTCTCTTATCCCCACAACTGAAGACCTCTTGCAACCAAGACATTAGTTCAGGGCCCTGTGTTCAGAGCAGGTAACACTGTACCCACGTGAAACGAAGGTATTTGAGGACTGCATTGTAAATATAGCCTTCCTTCTGCCCTCCCAACACCCAGCTACAGCCTCCAGCATGTCCCCCAAGGAACATGGCTATAACGGAGTTCCCACAAGACCCAAAGTTAGGCAGAAGAGGGTATCCCTCCAAGATGAGTAAATAACTGAGCATGCAAAAATCACAACCATTAGCCCATTTCTGAGCTGCACCTAGACAGGAAACTCAGAATTACTCAATAAAACTATGTAAACTGAGGCATAGAGCGCCACACAGTAATGAGACAAGTACAGACAATAGAATTAATTTATGATGGAATAATTCAGGCTGAAAGACTGGGAGCCAGCAGACACGATTTCCCAAGGCCAACAGGTATTAACTAGCTTTGGAAGTCTCTCCCACATTTCAGCTTGGCTGCCTCATTTTAGGCTTTAACCATGCATGTTTACAAGCAGCTAAAAAACATGCTGGTGTTTAGAAACACACTTTGGCTCCACACTTTACAAAGGTCAGATTTCAGGCAGCCGTATTTCAGATAGAGAAAACTGCACAGCTTCTATGTGCAATTAGCAGTGACGGGTGACAGTAAGTTGGTGACAAACCCAGAAGTAAAACCCCAAAGTCTTCACTCCTATTCTGCTCTTATCTCTGTGGAATTTTAGTTGTTCTTCTCCTTTTGTCATAAGCTTAAAATGCTCACCATTAGGGAAACTGGGACTCAATCTCCATTAAACTGCAATGCTGCCTCACCCCCACCCCATCCCCTAATGGTTTCTTACTTTGCTTCAGCTAAGAGAAGGAAGCAAAAGGAAAGGAGAATGACCCAAAGCAAACACCCACTCGCCTGATCAAACCCAGCAGGCCTTCTCCTTATTCCACCAGCCGGACCACCCTGCCACTGCTCCTTCTGGCCCCGCCACCTCGCGGTACCACCTCTGCCCTTTCCGTGTGGTGCAAGGTGCAGGGGGTCACAGCGGTTAGCAACGCATCCCGAAAGAACAAAACTGTCACATTGGCCTCGACCATCCAGAAGGAAACAGTATGAAGTGCTGACAGCAGCAGAGTGGCCTCCAAAACATTAACATGGTCACAGGAAAAAAAAAATTGCCAAAATAAAAAGAGGGCTGGGAAAGAAACTGTCAACATGCTGATCTTTAACTAGAAAACACTAGGCACAACTCTGTTACACCCAAGGTGGCAGCAGCAGAGATGGCACAGCCCAAATTCTTGCTTTGACATTGGCTATGACCTATAAATACACAGGCTTTCTACAATATCAGTATTAGCACAGCAGAGATATTACCTGCTCTTAAGTGATCAGCATCTATTCAAGATCAGCCTCTGCCTGTGGCTAAAACCATCCTTCCATCTTCCTCTACCCCATTTACTTCTGTGGGACTTCCTACGTACAAACATGTCTCTGAACTCATTATGTTCCCATTTATAACCTGACTTAACAGGTCCGGTTTGTGCGCAGGACCCTCCCCGTGCCCTTTTTGCTGTCAGATAGCAGAGCACGCTGTTGCTGCCCTTATTTCCCATCACAAGCCTGCTCCCCAGCAGATCAGCAATCACAGCTCCCAGACACTAGCTCTATTTAGTGAGAGTTATGTAAATGTTGCAAAAGACATGACAGCTCCCTCTAAAATACTGACATCATGCAAAAAGGCTGGGAGGATTATAAGAGAGGGCCTGTGTGCCGAGCATCCAAGGGTTCAGCTTGACATGGATGCTGGGTTAATAGCAGGGACACCAGGAACGGAGGGGCACGGCAGCAAACGGCTTTGGACGGACAACCTCCTGCCAAAACGCAGCAGGAAGCCCTAGGAGCCCACATTATTAGCTGTGAAGCTGCTATTTCCTTACTCCTGTCAATTTACACAGATGTCTTGCCGCAGCTGGAAAGAAGAGATTAAGACAACATCCAGTTAAAAAACTTTCTGCCCTAAGATGAAAATAGTTACCAGGAAGCTATTCAAACAAACCAGTAAAATTCATGCAGACAACATACGCTGGCCAAGTGCCTAGGAGCGATAGAGGCATGGGCTTTTAGCCCAAAAAGGGAACTGTGGGAGCCCTCCCACAGGAGTGGGACAGTCCAGGGAATGTGTGAGAGCACAGAGGTAAAGCTAGCCCTGTAATCATGGCAAACGCCAGGTTCCAGCAACAGTACTAAAGCTGCAGCCTCGTATAGATCTGCACCTCTGCTAAAGTCAGCTCTACCTTGCCTACTCTTATGCCCTTGCGTCTGTCCCAGAGATCAGCCCTTCACAGGCCATCAGGGCTATAGACTGCAAAGTGCTTTAGCAATACCGCTGTGCACGGCCCCAAAGAGCTGCCAGCCCAGCTGCCTTTCTCTGTGTCTCAAGGCCTTCACCCATGTCATCCCCTTCATTAGGAGCTGCATTTTTATTTATAAAAACTTCCTCCATCTTCAGCAGGCTTTTCATTTCATCCACACCAGGCACCTCCTGCCCAGTCTCAAAGAGCAGCTCCATTAAGATTTAGCTGTGGCATTACAGGACTACCTGGCTACCAGCACTTTCAGCAAGTTCATGCTCCTCAGAAGTAAGTTTAAACCAGATTGATCAAGTGGACCAGCGTAAACTAAAAACATGTAATCCATCCTTCTGCCCTTTTGTGAGCAGAATGCCTAACATACAGCAACCATCAGTAATTAAACCCTGTACCATGCTTGAGCGATGCACAAACTCGTATACCTGCCACAGTCCTCCCCTGCTCAGAGCCACAGAACTCAACACACATGCATTTGTCCCCATGGATTTCAAAAACTAAAATTCCCAAGGACCTGGGCTAAAGGAGCCTCTTAAGTCCACTCAAGTTTTCTTCAATGATTGAAAAAGGAAAACGATCCCACATAATGCATACAGTGATAAATGACCTACACACACATCAATCACCACCTTGAAATTTTGAAGCAAAGCAACTTTATTGCAATGCCTATAACTAAACCCAGGGAAGCTTTTGTCATGCTGTTCTGGACTTATTTCAATAACACATGCTCACATTCATCATTCTTGTCTGCCTCAGATCTATAGATCTTGGCATTTCTGAACCAAGGTAAATTTGTTCTCTCTGTGGGCTGTTTATTTTATATTAACACTCAGCAAAAATGCAATCCACCAGCCTGTCTCACACTAGCGCCCCACTCTAGCACTAAGAAATGCATCTAAGGCTGGGGGCACCATTATGCAGTCAGATCCACAGTGCATTGGAAATGAATATCATACTGTTCATATCTCCAGTGATCAAGTCATATTCACCCACAGAGTCTAGAGATAAGTTCATTGTATTAACAATACAAGGTTATATATAGAAAACACATTGACTTTATGCCTGAAGGGCCTTTTTTAAAGGCTTCTTTTTAATGTAAAATACATTTTCTCAGTTATGCGGTAAGAGATTGGACTTGAAGAGACATGTCTGCAGTGCTACAGGGTGTAAAATAATTGCCTGGCAACTATGTTCCCAAAGGGAAACAAATGAGAACTGTCTCCCACAGTCTCCATGACAGAGCCAGGAAACACAGGATTCCTCAAAAAGCCAAAGCAACCATTGCAGGAACTAAGCGCCCGTTCCGATATGCCAAGGCCCACTTCCTCAGATGCCAGCTTGCCCTCTTGTCCAGCAACGATGCAGGATGGCTGAAGGGCATCCCAGGAATCACCGTTTGAGGCAACCCGCCTCCCCGTATATCCATGTTCCTGGGCACTCTGCCCCTCTCGCCGCCCACCCTCCCAGCTGACAGCACAACCACCACGCTTGGATTTAAAGCCCAAGGGAATGATGCTGATCCCCTACTCCAACATCTTTTTGCTCCACAATTTCAGCATTAAATGATAATTTGCGGCTGAGCCTATTTTTAATGCAGACAGTTCTGTTAGTTTTTGCCCACGCCTTCCACCCAGGAAGGCTGGGAAGGAAGGCAGCTGACCGCAAGCTGCAATACCCAGCGTAAGGCACTGACTCTTTGCTAGGCGAAGAAGAGATCTGCCTCGTGTCTGGAAACCCATCCGTGGGCACCAGTGCCCTCTTCGCTAGTGTCCACCCCACTGCATCCTTCCTACCAAGGTCATAGGGGCTGCCCATCTCACATGGGCAATCACTTGTTCCAGCACCGTTCCCGGTCCAATAAAGTCAGTGGAAACTTAAGGGATGTCCTCACTGCTGAAGACGACACCCGTGCTGGCTTTGGGCGTGCTAACATCAGGGAAAGCAAGAAGGGTGGTGATACAAACACACCCAGACTGGCTCTGCTCAAAGTCTGGAAGTTCTCTCTGCATACAAATTTGCATTCACATGACAGGGATAATAGACACCGCAGCTGAACCACTGTTGAGAAGTAGGGTGTCATTAGCTTGGCTGTTGCCGCATATACCTATGCGGTTTCGAGGCCACAACAGGTAAATCTGCAAGGCACTACGCTCGTGCCACAAAGAGCCTGTGGCTCCCAACCATACCCCACACAAGGCAGACAACTTACTCTACATTCTGGTGATTGGCTCTGAGATTATTCACATGCTCCAAAATAAGTACATATTTAAGGTCAGGGTTTTCAGTGGCCTGAGGAGAAAGGATGTTACACCGTGCAGCAAGGGATGTAGCACACCCCTTGTTGCCAAGGCAAGATGCATGTTTTTGACAACCCATCCTCTCTTCCTTCCTCTCTGGCACCATGCCGAGAACATCTCGGCCACCTCTTGTATCTTGCTGTTTATCAGGTGACTTCTTTCCTCCCCATATTTCAGTATTCTCAGCATCCTGTACCACCTGCCCTCAGCTGATGCAGGGCACAAAGCAAGCACACCCCTGTAACCCTTCTGCTTGGTCACAGCCATGACACCAGACACACTCAGAGTGATACTAATTATATATTGCAAAAAGAGTAAAGGGCAGTCAGCATCTGCAGAAGATAGCCAGTTTGGTCAGGAGTTGATACACAAGGGCAACCCACAGTTCGTTTCAGCATAGCTTCTCCCTGTCAGCAACCAGAGAGAGGAGGAGCATCTTAGGGAAGCTCAGGAGATAGTCAGGCTGGTTGGTAGACCCTAAAAACAGTCGTGTGTATCTCAAAATTGAATGAGTGTAATTTCTACTAGTCTAGCAAGACTGGGATCCATGCAAATCAGACATGTAACATAAAACCTAACCTCTGCAGGACCCTTAGGTAGCAAATGCTGAAGATGAGGGCAGCCCTGCATGGGACACCAGGAACTCAACCTCCTCCCTGCCTCCCGTGAGGAAGGGAAGGAGCATTGCTCCATTTTAAGGAGAGAGGTGTTAACAAAAAGATAGTAAGGGGTGTTATTTGCAATCTACCCTCTCACTTCCATCAAGAAAAGTTAGTGAGTCACTGACAGCTCAAAAATAGACACAGGTACAGAGCATCAGGCCACACTGAACTTCCCTAACAAAACTTAAAGGCTTTTTGTGCTGTCCTGAAACAGATGTGCAGTATGGTCAGGATTGGCATTTTGTACTCTCCTCGGTTCCAGTGTATGGTAATGTTGTTTTACCAGTCTGAAGGTCCTCACAACCTTTCTGCCTCCAAAACAGCTGTTCAAGATTCACCTCACCATGTGCGAATGCATGTGATATTCTAGTCTGACAAGATATCTACATAAATACATCCAGTGCCAGAATCCATTTGTAATATGCACTGCTCTTTAGTAGCATAAATACAATAAACCCGTTAGATATTTGAATCCTTATTTATTTTTAAATGTTATGTCATTTTCACTGGCAGCAAAATGCATATCATCATAAACATGCAAAGGAGCAAACCTCAAACCTATATTGCAATTCTGCGTGCTCTAAAAACCAAAGCACAGCAACAGAGCTATTGGCATGCTTCAAGCCATGGATGAGGAATCCCACGTGGAGTAAGTGCTCTACAACAGGGGCTTGCAAAAAGGGGCCTCCACTTGGTTCTGTGAAAGTAAACAGCCGTGGGGATGCAGACTGAGCAACTTTGGTTCAGACGTGGCTTTTTTTAAAACACTCCTCCCACCCTGCCCACCAGCGAGGCACTGTGCAAAGCCAAATAAAGAACAATTTAAACTGTACTAAACAATTTAAGCTTAGGCTCCTATAACATCAAGAGAACTCAGTCACACAACCAGATAGGACCGGCAATAAGATTTAGACAGGGGCCCAGGTCTCTGCAACAGGGCACAGTTTATTTTTCTAATAAAATACTCTCTAACACAGTGCACTTTGTTATATGCTTGCACAGAAGACAGTGTCATAAGCACAGCTACTAACCACAGCAGAAACCAGACCGCAAGCCTGATGAGAAAACCTGCCATGCAAAGGGTTTCCACATTATCTTAATTTACGATCAAGAGCTGAATTCAGGGCTAAGGGTTGCATCCAAGTTATGCCAGAGTTCAGATAAAGACAAGAAGCCTGCGGAGCTGAAATATTCTCAGCTGCCGGGCAAAAGCCAGGGCAGGAGTGACACATGCAGGACACTAAAGCAGCTCTAATAAAAGCTTTGATGGAAACTGAATTCAGTTTTCCCGGTTGGAGGACAATGGTGATTATATAAAGGCTGTATACTGAGAGAGGAGGTTTTCTGACAAATCCTGCCACTTTTCTCCTCCTCTGCTCAGGCTCTGCTGGTATCTCCAGCACTGCACTCCCCACCCCGCAGCAGGGGTGCCCAGCTGCAGCAAACAGGAACTCGGCATAAGGAGAAGTCAGAGGCATTTCTCTTCAAGGAGTACATGAAATACTTCAACTTAGTAGGCGATAGGAGGAAGGAAGCTATTTAAAAGGGAACTAACAAAATGGCCGTGTCATATCGTCAGTCTGCAGCACTTCATAACAACTTGCAAGAGAAATACCAAATTATCCTAAGCATCTGCTGTTGCAGTTAGGGTCTCTCTCACATCTAAGTAACACCACCCTGAGCATGTCCCACCGCCATGCGAGCTGCATACCCCCATCTCACACCTTGCAGCCTACACAAGAGCTGTCCATGACATCCTGCTTATTTGCTAAGTAACACCTTCCTACAAAGCTGCTCGCAAACCACTCATTTCTCTTTCCACGTTGTCTCGGTGCAGAGCCAAAAGGTACGAACAGGGACCGTGTGCCTGCTGCTGTCAGACATCCTGCTGAAGAACAGTGCACGAGTGGAGGGGGATTTGTGGTGTAAACAGACAGCAGGTCAGGGCTCGAAGATGATCTTAAATCTATTCTTGTTGGAGAACCTAGCTATTATCTGAACATTTCCTGGGTGAAGAACAGGGTGGAAGTTGTGAAGGGCAGACTCATGGCATCTGTGCGCTTAGGTTTGGCAATCCCGATCTCAACACAGGCAACTCAACTTCATATCCCATACCATCATATACTCTCTCTTTTATCACTCTTAAAGATAGAAAGTTCCTTTTCTCCTCAATAGAAGGTGACTTAAAAGTGCCTTTTAAATAATATATATACACAACCATACAGGGAATTAAAAAAAAAAGTCTTGTTAAGAACAGTTAATAGGGAGATCTAGATTCAACTTGCAAACTCATCACAATCCCACTCGGACTCAATGTATTTTCGGTAAAAGAGATACAGAGAATGAGACGTCTCACCAGATGATGAGAGATCTGTTCCTTGGGGTTCACTATGAAGAGAGCTATCAAAAAGCCAATAGGCAAAGGCATCTGCTGAGGCTGTACACACAGATGGCTGAATTTCACCCCTGTGTCTGCAGGATTAACGACGGCCCTTGCCAGAGACAGACACCTAACCGCAGCTGATGGGATCCCCTCACTGCAGGAGCACCAGACCCTGTGAAAACTCAATAAGCACATGCAAGGAAAACACAAGTCACCACCTCTTCCTCTTACCTATCAAAGTGTGAGGTGGGTAAAAGCACAATACCAGAGAAGCCCCATGTAGGGCTGCTCCTACAGCAGGGGCATCCCAAATTCCAGGAAGAATCCAGAACTCAAGCTGTTGCAGAGTGGGAATGAGTTTTTGCATTCATTGTTCAGTACGAAGCCAGACCAGATGGCAGCACTAACCAATTGGTTACCGAGTCTAACATGAGCACTAACTCTTTTCTCCTCATACTGTCTCTCAAGCTCTGGTTTCACCTACTCTGGGTTTTGCAGATGCATGGCAGACCCTTCAGGGCTGGAGGTGCATGCACAGCTGGAGTATTCTCCTGAGCAGTAGGGATCTCATCCTCAAGGTTCATTGCTCAGAGCAGGGCACAAGGTTTACTTGGAGATATGCAGCAAGCAAAGGAAAATGCAAAGACACACGCATTAAGCCAAGTGAGACAGAGCCACCAGCATCTCAGAGAAGTGGTCCCCACAGCCCCTGAGCACAGGTTTCTTGTACTAGAGGGACAATCCCAGGAAACCTGCCATGGAGAACCCCAGCAAGGCTCCCAGTCCTTCAAGTTGCCTGGGGGAAGGCAGAAAACAGGCAAGCCTAAGATATTAGCCCATCTTCAGGTTAAGTTAACTCAGACTGTTTGACTAGCAGAAGGAGCATTCTTCATCCAATCTCATTACCCATTAATCTACATCTTTTGTCCTCCAGCACAGGCCTATTACAGTTTTATTTTTGGCTCCATACCCACTTACACACTTCCTGCACCCATTTCAAATCCTTGTTTTCCCTTCCTTGCGCAGTTCTTCACTCATCCTTTGCAGACAGCTACTATATGAAGTTCATTCTCTTTACACTGGACTTTTTCATGGTTCCTGCCTCCAAAGGTGCTAATTGTAATGCCATTTATTAGCCAAGTACATAACATTTAGGCTCTAAATTTGGCCTGCTCTAACAAGGCTAGACAGCACTAAAGCATGCCGCTCCAATCAATAATGGGAAAGGAGACTTTTCAAAAGCACTTAAGCGGCTTTGGAACAAAAGTCCCATTTTCAAAGAGACACTTAGAATAAGTCACTTTTGTCAAATAGCGTGGCTCAGAAAGTGCCTTCGAAAAATAATACCCTCAGGCTCTTTTAAAATCCATCACTGTCAGAGCAAGTAAAGCAGCTCCAAATAGTCTTTTCCTGTGAAGGCTCAGGAAGCAAAGGGCTAGATCCTCAACCCCATGGCTTCAGGCATGGTGAGAAGGAAGAAGGGATGGCAAGGAGGCTGCATCATAGCCCAGGGAGAAGGAAAAAGCCCCACAGACCAACCACAGGTGTGATAGTACAAAATTACCAGCCCATTAGTTCATTTAATACTACTAACATTATTATGGTAGCAGATAGGGACCTGACTCGGGCCCAGGCCACGGTAACTCTCACTCCAGTTACCATCATCCTACAGTCTGAACATCCACAATCCCAGCCCACAAAACACCCATGAAGCCAGACAATATCGTAACTAGTATGCTTTACTGACAGAGCGCTAAAGCCCAAAGAGGGTTTGGGGAAGTCCATGACAAAGCCAGGAGAAGAATCAAAGCTTCCCCAATTCTTGGTCTGCATCTTCACCAAAAACTACAAGTATTAGCTGTTGCTTAGCCAACACCATCACCCCACAGGGGAAACTGCCCTCTCCTTAGTCTGCCCCATGTCACATTGCTCAAATGCAAATAAAAGCAGATTTCTCTGGGCACCAATATCAGTCTTGACCAATAAAGGGAGTCAGCCCGGACATGACCGCTCCGCAGAGCGGAGGGCAAAGGAAGAATCTGTTTTGAAAATATTACCTGTATGTGGCAGAAATGGTCATCTGTCCTCGCCAAGATGTCACGATCAACAGCTTCTGCCTAGCTAGTATTAGCTCAGAGGAAACAAGTCGCTGTTTCCCGTTGTTTAATCTCTCGCTTGTGTGCGAGCAGCAGGGGCGAGGGCAGGGAGATATGCAGTGACACCAGCTCCTGGAAACATGCCATGAATTTAATTTTTTGCGATGCTGTCTGGATACCAGGAGTTCCGAGTGTAATCAGGACGCTGAGAATCAAATTGGAAGTGTCTGAATCTATACACTATGCACCACAGGGGGGAAATAAAGGAGAAAAAGGTCATTTGACTTTAAACTTGCATTTCCAGTGCAGGAGAGTTCCGTTTCTCTCAAAAAAGAGAGATCCCACACCTTGAAGCCTCACAGTACAACAGCTGCCCGAAGCCGAAAATGTTTTGGCCAAATTCTACATTGAAGTAATCAGACACGCTCCATTCATGCCAAAAGATGCTGTTCTAACTAAACCAGAAGACCCCACTTTCCCACAAGCCCTTTGCTGAATAATTTTGTTCATTTTACTCAGCCTCCTCATCAAGTAGTAACACCATCTCACAGCAAGTCAATGTGAAGGTGGGAACACACAAGTATTGAGATGGGAGATTATGAGATAGTCTGGAGGAAAAAAAAAAAAAAAGAACAACTGCACATGAGGCCATGCAACCTCATATTGATTCCTTGACCCACTGCGGTTTCCACACACACAACATAAATCCACTCACTAATTCAATGAAGCTAAATAATGACTATTTGCCACAACCCCACTTGAAGGACATTCTTCATGTGTAAAAGGAGCTCCCCAAGATGTTAAATTCTACCTTTCTACATCCTTCCTAGACACACTCTCCCTTGACTCACTATCCCAACTATGTAAGGGCCTTAACTGGTTTGAAGCCTTGACCCTAAAGAAATGAATGGGGATACTGCATCCTGGATGCAAATGGGCTGGCTTCTCCTGCCAGCAAGACCATGGTCCCAACAACACAGTGAAAGCAGAGAGCTTTGCACCCAGATGCCCCTCCAAGCTGTTCTCTTGCCCACCAATTGTTCACTGGGTACTTGCCCACAGAATAACAAAATTGCAGCATATTAGTGTGGGAGCATTTCAAACCCAGACAGTGACAAGGGACCCCAGGCACCATTCAGAGATGCACATAGAGTTCGCAATCTGCATCTGAAACCACAGCACAGACAAATTCTAGAGACTGCATCCAGTATTTCCCAGGAGCGATTAAATGCAACTACAGTAATTCATTAGGGATCTATTTAAATAATAAGGCAGTGGCAACATTAAATCTGGCAAAAAGCTTGTCAAGCTTTGAATTAAGTTGAATGATTCACATCAATAAATACCATCTCAGCTATAAGAGGCTAAATCATAAACCCAGGGTGGTTCCAAGACACACTCAATAGAGGTTTGAAGCTTACCTTCTTCGTAGGAGCTAGCACGGAGTTGAAGAGCAAGAGCAATAGAGCAGCACTGATGCATCTAGACACTAGACCTCTGTACAGGACCAGCAGTCTAGAGAGTTTGTTAGGTTGCAAACTGCACAGCAGACTACAAGTACCAAAGCCACAAAGTTGTGCTTCTAACATGTGGTTTGCTAGCGTGGCTTGACTTCAATAGCCAAATAATTCCCAAGCTGTTTTTGGAATCCCTTCATTCAGAGATCTGTCAACGCAGAAGTGGCCTCAATTGAGCTAATAAGCTCTGGGAAGCAAATAGTTTATCTAGCTCCATGGAATACTTGAAGTCTTCTTTTTTCAGCCTTTGCCCGCACATTCTTTAAAGTTGGCAGATTTGAATCCCAAATACTGTGGGAAGGCTTTCTGCTAACCCCATGCCAACTCCCTTGATACTTGATTTCTTTATTAAATATCACAGACTGTAGCAAGAGAAGAAACAGAAAGCAGAACTCAACCTAGACTGTAGCACTGTGGCCCATTGGCTCAAGCTAGCTAGAAGGTATTTGATTCCACCTTTTGATGACAGAAATACAAATCTGGGGCCAAATCACTCCTGAGCCCTGGAGCTGGAGGATGCAAGACGCCAGTGGGCTGCCCGCAAAAGCACTGCTGAGGGCTGCCAGCATTCAGACTGCCGAACACCTCGCACCCAGCGACAGCTCGATCTCCCAGGCTGGCTGATCTTACTAAAACTAATATCACTGCCCTTCACAAACAAGCACCCCAAGACAAGGCATGCCTTCAATTAAAGTTACTGTCACTTAGCCAACAGCTGCACTAACTTCAGACATAAGGGCTTGCATTATAACTAGCAATATGCAGCAGGAAACAAAGTGTGGATCTCATGTAGAGGCTGAAAGGCCCATTGTAGCTAACTGCTCTCCGGCCCATACATTGAGCAAGACAAAAACAAAAACACAGTTTTCTTTTGCTGGTAAGTCCTAACAAATGCTGCCCACTATTTCTTAGAAAGGGCTTATATGCCCATATGCTCTATGCAAGTCACACAAGCAGCAGTGCTTAGCATAGGTTATGGTGAGGCTCATTCCCACAGTTACCAAATTTTACAATGTCAGCAGGATTGGGGGGAAAAAAATATATATATATAATGTGTGTATATATGTATATATTTATAAATACACATATATACACACGCACACACTGTATTAGTCACACCCTCCACAGAAACATTTCTGTTTGGGCTGAACCTCCTCGTTGGTTAGTGGCACACCTAAACAATTTGTGACAGGTAATCAAGCACAGAGAAGATTTGGGCAAGAAGAAAATAGTTTACCCAACACAAGCCAATAGCCACCATTTCTGCAGACAGCATCATCATGCACACACACAAGTTTTACTTTAGTTCACACCCAAAGGTGGATGCTCTCATCAGAGCACACAGAGCACTGATGGAAAGATGCTCACAGCCTTACTGGAGTCAGGGGAACTAGGCTCTTAGCTTCCCTCTGCTTGAGGGGTCTTCAAATTGAGAGAAAACTAGGTGATAATTGCTAAAGGACCCACAGCCTTAGGAAAGGCAGTTCAGATCTCACCAAGCAAGGTGGATACTCTTTTAAAGAGAAAAAATAAAGCTTTAAGAATGACTCAGAAGCAACAGCTTTTGCTAAGCCATGACAGCTCCAGCTCTGTCTGCAGCTCAGAGGAAAGCTGAGAACCAAGCCATAAGACTGGAAAAGTGGAAATCCAAACTCAAGTTTTTTCTCTTGAAAAACAAAGACCAGTTATATATTGTTATTCCTCTGTTTCCCTGTTAAAGGGAAAGAAGTGACCTACCCATGATCTGGCATCTCAATAAATCATGAAACACCAAAAACGAGTCAGGATGAAAAGCAAGCACCTTGCTGGCAAACGCAAGTCACTAGCATGGCACAACAAATAGGATATCACTGGGGCATTTCTACTTCATGTGTTTCAACGTCATTTTCTTCTAGTCACTATTTGTAACTTCTGTTTTGGACGCTCAAAATTCAGTCCCTCTCCTCCCTCCACATTTCTCTGTGTAGATACATATATGCCCACAGACACACCTGCTATCAGAGGTGCAAGGGACTTTTCACAGCACCAAGCCAAGAACAGGCTGGTCCTCCTGATGCCTTTGAGAGGCCACCCAAAGCATGAGGTTTGGCCTCCAGCATCATAACGCCAGCAAGCAACACTCTGGTCTACTGCTAATGACGTACCAACCTATGTTTGCACAAAGCCAAGGAGAGAAGTGGAAAGAGGTAGCAGCTATTTCACATCTCCTTTCCAGAAAAAAAACAACCCAAAAACCTCCTAGATGACCTTTCAGCAGCAGTCTTCCTGTTAAAGCTCCATGTGAGAAAACAAAGAGCATTCACTGTTTTACATGATGGGTTGCAATCCTCTCAAGGAGGGTATTTTTCTCACTCCCTATTATTCCTTCGGAGAACTGAAGCAATGAAACAAATCTGCAGCTACAGATGCAAAACTTAGAGCTCTGTCTTGATGCCACAAACAAATATCCATCAGTGTCACAGAAAATCCTGACTTGGAGCAAATAGGGTTCTTTTTCTTGCTATTCTTTGGCCAAACTACATTTGAATACAGGTGCTCCCTGACAGCTGAGAATGTGCAAAGCTTGATCTAATACATGTTCCAGGGAAAACACTTACTTTTCTTCTGATGTAAATTTACAGAATAATTCATCTGCTTTAGGAATAGAGGGCATCACTTACTACTTGGCACCAAGACTGTAAAGCAATTCCACATCATTTCATCAGATACCGCAGGCATTAAACTGTTAAGTATCACCTTAAAATACACAAGCACAGTACACACTTTAAGACTATTCCTTATATAGGGGCCCAAAAAACTACATCAACTTTAATTCAGCCAAAAATTCAAATTTTTGTGGAGAATGGAAATACACCACTATAGTTTTTTTGTTTTTTTTAATTACATCCACTGAAATGTTTCTACATTCCTCCACACCCACACCACAGAACTCTTCCCTAACAGCCAAGCTTTTGGTTTCTTTGTGGTGTTTTTAGTTGCCATTTTATTAGGGAAAAGAAAAATTAGAGAAAAATGTTGGAATCAGATGCAGAACATCAAAGCACCAAAAATTTGAAAGCAAATCTGACATAGTTGCTTCAGAAACCATAATGCTGGGTGAGTCAAAGACCTCAGTAGAGCTGGATTATCCAGGTTCTTTCAAAAAACTTTACTGTCTTTTTATGGAGCACCATAAAACTGAATTTTAAGTTCTTTTCCACTTTCAGTAAACTAAGACATTATGAATTATACAGGTGAACAGTATGGCAAGTGTTTTAAAAGGACATTTCAATATTAAAAATAATAAAAAAAATCCCTAGCAGTCCTTGCCCAGAGAACAGAGCATTGTGTAGGATGAAAAAACAGGTTCTGGGCTCCCACATCTGCCCTTGCAGCCCCTTATCTGAAAGTTATCTGGCCTGCAAACATGCCAAAGTCATCCATGAGATAGCTACAGACACCAGAAAGATAAAGGTGTTCAGAAGTACAGGGAAAATAGCTGGCTGCTTACTAAGGAGAAAGAATACTATGAGGGAGTAGAAATAGAAAGGAAAAACAAAAATCTAACCAAAGTTGCTTTTCTTTCTTGAATCATGGAAGATAAATAATGATGATAAATAATGATAACTACTCAAGCAAACCTGAAATACAGATGTCGCTTTTACACTGCAAGCAGTCACTTAAAATTGAGTGCTTTCAGGAGCTACTGCAGTATGACCCTAATTATAGATTTGCAACCTCAATACAGTGGGCACCATGCAACAACCAAAATAGAGGAGGCCTGAGATCAACAGTTCAGTAATAAATATTGAGGTATAAAAAGGAGAAAAAAAAAAAAAAAACACACACCAAAAATCCAGAATGAGACTGGAAAATGAGGAAGTTGCCAACTGGAGCATATATATGATTTTTGTTCTCAGGTCTTCCATAGACTTGCTAGGTGAAGAGGGGCAGTTCTAGCTGTGTGTCCGTGCTGTATGCCTTCATCTCTACATAAATATGTATACATATACACACACACACACACAAACCCTCCCCACTTAAAAGTCTGGACAAGAGGAATGTTTCCTTTTTTCCCCCCATGCTTTGATCCATCTACTTAACCGGAACATCTTTGAGAGCAGGACCACCTCTCTAAGCATTTAGAGAGTGCTTCCCATACCAGGGCAGAGCTCTTCCAGCACAGATGGGAAGTGCCAGACACTCCAGGAACTTCATAAACAGCTCACTGTCGCTATTGATTTTATTGATACTGTATGAAGTGTGGCAGCATGAAATCTTTGCTTAGTGGAGCAGGCAATCCTATTTGCAGTCATATGCACCTGTGAAGAGACAAAGTCCAGAGGCTGCACCAAGGTGACCTGGAGACGGGACTCTTGGGCTTCTATTCCTGGTTTTGCTGCAGTTATAATGAAACCTTGTAAATCAAAATCAGTGGCCCATTTTTTCCCCCTATGCAATGGGAAGAATGAATTCTTCCCAACTTCACTGGAGCCCTTAAAGATATAAAGTATTATCATGTGTTTATTTAAACCTTCTTGGATGATACTTAAGAAATACCACTTTGCAGCTTCATCTGGTGTTGATCAGAAGACAAAGCTACACTAACTCATGCAAGCTGCAACCTCACCCATTAAATATTTCCATTGTTTAATCTTGCTACCATGAAGGAATAACTGGAAACCAGGGAGTGTACAAGTAAGGAAACATTTTATATTATTATACACAGAGGACAAACTCTTCTTGACGAATTGCAGAATAATTCTTCTGAAGCAATAAATTTACACTGCTGTAGCAGAACAGAAGCTGGCTTTTGGACCTTTACAACAGCTTGAAAATAAGGGAAGAGAAAGTCCATGCAACCTGAGGAACACCCCTTTCTGGGAAAAAGGGAATATCTCTTTTCCCTTGCCGAGAAGGAGAGGGAACACGGTCCAACTGACCCCTCTACGGGACAGGGTTATAGCACTCTTTGGCAATTTAAAGAGTCACACTGCATAAAGTTACTAAGCAAGGACAAAACAGACCTTTAAACCAATGCATTCTGTCATCTAATTTCAAGCCCTTCAAACCTCAGCTGCATTAATACCGCAGACCATTAAAGCTCAGACCTGGTTATCACATCAGCACACAGCACTTGCCAACGGGATTTTGGAAGCTAAGACTAGCCAAAAGAAATGAGACATTGGTTTTACGATGGATCGTAACACTTCTATAAGAGGCTCCTCTTTCTTGCAGGGCTTACAAGTATCACTTGGCCTGTAGAGAAAAGGAAGAATTGCCAAGCTTTCTGCTAAAAATAAAAGTAAAATGCTAAAACTGATCAGTCCACACTTATAGAATCAAATGCATTTTGCCCTTAAATGCATTTAACCAAAAAACAATCAGATTTTAAAGAAAAAAACCTCACAGCATATAATATCAGGGATAAACATGTAGTTCCCTACACCATGTCATCTATTAGGAGCAGGAAAAAGAAAGCTTTCAACCAAAGCATATGTGCCAGTTACTCACAAGCTTTCCCGGTGCTCAAAAATCCAACCAAGGTCTGGATCAGAGGTAGTTCCTA
The DNA here is from genome assembly GCF_003343035.1 of Apteryx rowi. NCBI lineage: Eukaryota > Metazoa > Chordata > Aves > Apterygiformes > Apterygidae > Apteryx > Apteryx rowi. Next base: position 1,696,282 of record NW_020447308.1, on the reverse strand, counting down.
ATAATTTGTAGTGTAAGCTTTGTAATGAGTCAGCCCCACACTCCCAGTTGAACCCCTCAGGAGCCCGAAGGCATCAGAATCCAGAGCTGGATCCAGTTTCTCCTCCATTTTGCAGTTAGAAACCCTAAACACATCAAAAGGCTTCTGAGAAAAGAAATGTGAATGCAGTCAAAAGAGCTAGTTTAGAATAACTTTCTGTGCAACTCAGCTGCAAAACAGACAATGTTCTCTAATGGGAAAGGCATACTAGAAACAAGTTTCCAGAAATAACATAGCCAGCAAAGATATATTAAGGAAAAATAAACTGTAAGCACTAACCAGCCAATGCTTGGCAATCTCCATCCCCACTAAAACATTTATTTTCAATCCATTTTTTTTTTCCTTTAAATACCCCAGTGACAAATAAATTATGAGCATTACGGCTAATTTATTACTCAGCACTGTTAAGGGAAAGAAAAAAGGAACAGCAATATTTTAAAGCAGATTCTTATTCTAGGAAAATAAATTCTTGAATAAAAATGATAAACTCAATGGAAAAAAACGCTTTTGCAGTTAAGTCATTGGACTGAAGCCCCTGAAACCGGAATTCCTTATTCCGTACTCTGCCTTACTCTTCCTCTTCCCATGGCTGAGCCACTCAGGCCTTGGTGCCATTAACTAAGTGAAAGCTTTATCACTGACTTCAGAAAAAAAAATTATACATATATATATATATATATATATATCAAGCTCTTAATACCTGCCTCATTTTCCCCATCTGCAACACAAGGTACCACTTAACTTTTCCCACCCAGCTTATTCAGACTGCAGATACCCCAGGGCAAAGCATCTCTCTTTGCAGATGGCTGTACAGCACCAAGCACAACGGGGAGCTCTAATGCTGTTGCAGTATTCCTGTAACAAAGTTGCCTTTAATGACATCCTACATGTGAACCTCTTCACTGCCTTCAAGGAGGGCTTGACTCGGTCTCTACAACATCTCTTGTGCAACAGAAAAACACTATCATGTTTGCTACATTTTAACACTGGGGCTTTGGGGAGGGGGTGGGTTGCACACCAAAGCGACTTAGAAATCCAAGAGCCAAGTTCTGCTCTTAATTACTCAGTTCCCTGCTGCCCATCTCACAGGGCCCCTGTTTGGGTTTACTCCAGCAGGAACCCTTTTGATGGTTAACTTTTGTCCTTTGTATGTTACTTATCTTTTTCTCCGAATTTGGTATTTTAAAAGCTTCATTAATATCCCAATTCCCAATAATGATAAAGACCGAACAGAATGAGCTCGTCTCAGACATCATATATGTGCACACTATCACCTGGGCCTATACTGCACCGTTTTTACTGCCTGCACATTACAAGGGCTTTGGCAGACTGTAGCTAAATGCTGCTGCACAGGCACAAGTCTAGCCCGGGAGCTGAGCATGACTCTCAAAACTTTTCATTCAGCAAACCAAGAAACAATTTTGCATTCATTCCCACGCAAACACCAATGCACCCTCCTCGGGAGGCACCAATTATTTTCCTTTCCATCTCATGCTCGGGCCAGTCATCCTCTATCACTTGATAAAACACATGAATAGCTGCATTCAAAGCTGCAGCGCACAGAGACATCTCAGCGCAGCTCTGTAAAAACAGCTATCCAGCGCACACCAGATAACTGCTTCTCAACGCGCTTCCCATATGCGCGCCTGTTATCTAAAGAAGCCTGTGACTTTGGCAGATGATGGGTGCTTGCAAGTAGGTCAGTTTGAACCGGAGCTATCTGAGGCTAAAGGCTAGGGAGAGCAAATTAAATTGCGCTCCTGCTCCGCAAACTGTGGCTGTCAAACCGAGAGCTCTTTGCCTTCTGCTAAAGCAATGATTTCACCACTGGCTAAGCAAAAGATTTGACTGGCAGCGTGATGAAATCCCTCAGCAGCACTTGGAACGTTATTACCAGTTAAAATATTCCAAAATATAATGCATGTAGGGATTCAGGGGTGGGGGGGGACAGGGAGGGAAGTGCTGCCAAGGTATGTGAATCAGCCTTATCTAAATCATCACCACTGCACAGCACGACCAGCCTCACTGATCACACTGCTGCATTTGCCCAAAAGGCACAAGGCTCTGTCTGGAAAACAGAGGTCCCAGTCTTTCACTCCTAGTGCCATCTGCACCCGTAAGGCTCGGCTTTTTAATCCACGGACCCACGCTTCAAGAGAGCAACCGTGAGTGGGAAATCATTTTGGCTTTTAAAAGTTGCTGCTGAAACCCGGAGTAACTTCTGCAGCAGGAATGCCTGCAGACTACCGGCAGCATTTTCCCAGCACCACTGCAGTTGCTGGGAAATTCGAGTTTCCAGAAGGACACAGGAGTAATTAGATGAAGCCAAATAAACGCATACACAAAATGTTACAAGAATATGCAAATAACAGGGTATACTCAGCCGCTCCAGAAATTAAGCCAGCAGCATCGGCCAGCATTTGCATAAGCTATGCAGGATAGTCTTGTAGTGAGAGCGTGGCACCAAGTCTTTTTGGAACATAAGCATTTCCGCAGCCAGCGAGCGCAATAACCAACAAACATGCTGGAATGTGACATTGATCAAACATTCCCTAAAATTTCACATGAAGGGCCTCAGAGAAACACCATAGCAATTAAACATACACATCCGCTATTGGCATCCTGAGGTGTTTTCACCACCGAGTTCTGTGGGAAAAAGATTAGACTTCATAGATTTTTATCAGCATTTGTGCTTTATAAAGCACTGTTGACAAGCACAGGGCATTATCCATATAAACATGCATAAAAGTCAACGATCTTTGCTTCAAAAGCACACAGTGGATGAACAGAGACTTTGTACATATATTTGAGCATACTCTGCTTGTTTATTGAGCCGAGAACATGGAAACGTTTCTTACATCTCTAAGAAGATTAAGAAATAACAATAGCTGCTTCCAAATTTACTGACAAGAAAGCCAAGCCCAATCAAAGCTGAGCTCTTCCATCACTCCTAACAAGTAAAGCCACTGCCTTGTTGTCTTAACAAGCTCAGCTTTTGCCCTCCTGGTCTCTGTGCAGAGCAAGGCAGACGAAGCTGAGAAAAATCAACTTGCTGCCCTGAAAGGAAAAATAAAAAGGTTTCTTTTCCCGAGTTACAAATAACTAGGGAAAGTCATACATGTGGCCAAGCAAAGCAGAAGCATGAATACAGTACTCTGTCACTGCTGACAGGCTAAAATTAGTAGTTTATTCAACTGCCCAGAACTATACACTGTAATTGTCCTCCACAGCATCTCCCTATTTGTCTTTCTTTCTGTTTGTTCACTGCTTTCTCTCACCTGCTAATTTGTCCCTCGGGGACCAGGGAGGCAGAGGCCAGTAGCCCTTACTCATATGAGGAGCTTGAGTCTATTAAAATCCACCCGCAGTTACACCTGGGCAACTCTATTGCCTCCACTGATTTCACCACACTTCCCAAGAGGGCAACCGAGAACAGCACTTGGCCCCATAGGACATTTAGTCTGCAAAAAAGATTAGGTCAACACTTTCATCAAGCATCTTCCCTGCTCCTGCTTCCACTCCCCCCAAGATACCTGTAAGCACAGCACTAATGCAGAATCTCTTTAAGCATAAATTTACCCTCTGAAGGTAATGCAACAGATAGATGCAAATCTATGTGGTATTTGCAATGATGGATAAGTTATACAGAGAACAGAGAAACACTTGCACGATGCAGCTGGGCCACTTCTTATGCATGCTGTGGATTGTTTTGAGTTTAGTTTTCTCTTTTTTTTTTTTTTCCATTGACCAGTTGCTGTTACTGTTTGTGGAACTGGCTGGCCATTAGGACATGATGTCATGTTGGTCACAATACAGTGCGCTCACATCATGCGCCCTGGAGAATCGGAGAGGGAAGGAACAGGAGCACCTCAGACAATTTAACCCCTCAGAAGAAGGGGCTCGAGACTCCTGGACCATAACGGCAGCAGTGTTTTGCAGCCACTGCGGTCAGGGTACCTGAAATGATCTGAAGGAGCAAGAGGGAGCAAGCACATTGCTTCAATACAAAGCATGCCACAAAAGCTGGGAAAATAGGGGAAAAAACGCTAGTTTTTGTAACAAGAGAGCAATGCAAAGGAGTTTAAAAAAAAAAAAAAAGCTACGCTAGGGACTTCATTATCACTGCTGGTCCTGGGTGGCAGACATTCAGATATTGTAGCAAGGTGTGCCAATACACGGTCCCCTCACAGATCTGTACTTTTCTAGCATACCGGTGCCCACTAGGTGACATCATCTCAGTGGGCTACTCCTTGGCTATTATTTTAACACTGGATTATCCCACGCTCATTCATGCTGACAGCTCGTTTTGGAAGTAGCTCATCGGAAACAGCGTATGTACTTACTAAGGCGTTACTCATGTAAGAAAGGCACGGCCCTGCCTGGCCTAAGAATTAAGTGATATCCACTGATGCCCACATAAAGTGATAGAATTACTGAATTTATCTCAACAGATGCGATGTAGTTTAGTTTGTAATTATAAACACATTCCAAACGAAACTTGCACATTTCACTACAGGGAAAATTACTGCAAATTTGCATTTCATATTCATAGAGACTATTAACCCTGTTTATTTTAGCTACATGTCTTGCAGAATTATAGATCATATTCAATACAAATTTACATAGACCGCATGTGTGTGAGAGAGAGAAGCAGAGCTAAATATGGAATACAAGTACAGGATGTGGAGAACTTACACTTAAATGCTGTATACTACACTACATATATGGCCTCAAAAAACCTTAGAGATTATGAATACATTTCTTTTCCATGGAAACTGTAATTCTCAAATCCAGCAAGCTATTTTGAGAAATTTAAATCAACTCTACACTTACATCTGTTGAAAGCAGAACACTTCATTTTCACAGGCTGTCTCTCCCTGTACAAGCTCAGGGACACAAGCTCAGCCTTCCGCACATCTTCCCAACTCTTCTCTAACAGTTGTGCCTCTGATACCAGAGCTCGTTAAGCAGGCTCAGCGCAAAGTCCTATTTCGCCTGTTCTTCACCTAACACCGAACACAGATGACTTAGGGGGCCGCTGTACTTAACGCCGCTGCATCGCTGGCGGAGGACGAGGCAGACGACTAACGCAGCAGACACGAAGCGAATGCCCCATTATGTTTCCCCGCTGTTTATTCGGTACAGCTCGGAAGCCCCGGCGTTTGGTCCGAGGCAGCGGCCAGCCGGGAAGCGAGCGGCAGCGACGGCCGAGCGCGGCCGCCCGGCGGCGCGGGGGGCTCCGGCAGCGGGGGGACCCCGGCGGGAGGGGGGAGCAGCCCCTCGCCGCTGCTGAGTCATTTAAGGCTGTGACACGCCGGGCGGTGGCAAAACACGCACCCGCGCTGCCGCCGGGGGCCGCGCGGCGAGTTGCCCCGGCGGGGAGGAAACTTCCCCTCCGCGCCCGCCCGCGCATCCCCGCGGCGGGGCCGCTCCGCCCGCCCGCGCTCCGCGGCACTCACCAGGTAGGCTCCCACGGTGCCCTGGGCCAGCATCAGGGCGCACTCGGACACCAGGAAGAGCTGGATGCTGGAGAAGCAGGACACCTTCCTCCTCCTCTTCTTCTGCCGCTGCGCGCCGGCCCCCGGGAGCTCGCCGCCGCCCGCCGAGCCCGTCTTCCCCGGCATCCTCCCGGGCGCCGCCGCCGCACAGCCGCCGCGGAGGGATGGCGGGCCCCGCGGCTGCCCCGCGCCTTCCTCCTCCCCCCTCCTCCTCCTCGCGGTGCCAATCACAGCGGCGGCCCGCGGCGGCTGCCTCTCCGCCCGCGGGC